>NW_006433941.1:5209719-5235948 GCF_000325575.1 Pteropus alecto
CAACTGTTGTCTGATAAGGATTCCCTCCCACCTACCCGAGGGGAGAGCCTGGTGGGCAGCCGGCTGGTACAGGTGTGGAGATGGCAGGGTGATGGCCACCAACCTACCCAGAGCTGTGAGCTGCAGTGGGCTGGAGCGGCAGCTCCACCAGCGAGTCTTGGTAACAGTTGCTATGTAAAATGCTCGGAGGGGGAATTTATTGTCAGCGTTAATAATAGATGAAGGTTTCAGAATTTTTGATGCCTTACGTTCTAAGCCGTTTGATTTATAATGTCTCTGGAAAGGGGGAGATGAGGGTGGGGGCGAGGCAGGAGGCTCAGAGGCATGAGCTGGGAGTTCAGCCCCCTGCCACCTTTGACAGATGGGGGAAACTGCAGCCCAAGGGGGAGAAGTGACAGAGCCACGGGACTCCAGAATGTCAGAACCAAGGGACTTCAGATGCCCGACCCTGCCTGGGTCCACGGGAGGAGAAATGAAGTATGGGCCCCTCCCGTTCTGCGCCTGGGTTGTTTTGATGGATTACTGCTTCTCCTTTGAGCGCCAGCAGGTGTATCTCAAGTAGTCTCCGGAAGCGGCACTGATGGGCGCCTGTGGTGGGGGCTGTGTGGGGCTGATTACAGGCTCTACAGAGGCAAAATACAAGTCCCAACTTCCCTTCTGCTTAGCTGCAAGTGGTAGCTGTTGTGGAGTCCTCCGTGGAGAGCAGGCACGAGGCTGGGCAAGAAGCAGGGCTGTTGGCTCAGCTCCTGCTGCCCAGAGAAGCTGCAGAGCTGGAAGGCTGGAGAAAGAAAGAGCTGAGGCCAGGGCTCAGGGGGCTGGCTGTCCTATGTTTGTGAGGCCAACAGGAGAGTGCCTGCCCTGGGGCCAGGCCCCACCATGGCCATATATCCCCCATCCACATGACTGGACACACTACGTGGACATACCACATGGGTACATGCCACCCCCACCCTGCTGAGTCGACTCCAAATTGAGCTGGTCTTAAGGAGGACAGGAGCCTCTCCTTGGGTTTTCCCAATCCCCGCCACCCTCCAAGCCTTCACCCATGCTGGTCTTTTCACCTGGAATTCTCTCCTGCCTCCTCCAACCCTCCTTGGCCTCTCAGTCTAGGCTAGGAAATCTTTCTGATTCTGCAGCCAGCTGGGCTCTCTCCTCTCTAGAAGCAGTCTTTGGGCCAGAGACACTGGGCCTGGGGCCAAGCACCCCAACACCCAGACTGCAGCCTCAACAGCTCTGTCCCCAAAGCCACATCATCTCCCACTTCCAAATGGGGGTGTGTCTGGACTCGGGGTCCTCCTGCCTCACCCCTCAGGTCCTGAACACATCCAGAAGCACTCACTGACCTGACTCCAAGCAGGTGAGATAACCCTATACCATACAGGGCCTGTTTCCCCCTACAGGGATAAAGAGAAGTTAACACAGGGCCTCAAGGCCCAGAGTTTAGCAAACACCTGGTGTGGACCCACAAGCGGCCATGGGGCCAACTGGAGGACAGTGACCACCAACCCACCGCAGCCCCCAACACCTCTGGGGCTGAAGGTGAAGGTCCATAAACTCTAATGGGCTGTGGACATGCTGTCAATAATGATGACAATAGTTAAGACCGGAACACCATTCTCACAGGTGAGCCTAATATCCCCATTCAAAAGGTGAGAAGACTGAGGCCTGGGTAGGGGGACAGCGCCTCCTCAGAGAGAGGCTTGCTCTGACCACCTCTACAAGAGACCTCTCCCCGCAGCCCCTGAGCCCACCTCCTTGCTTCACTGCTGACTGGCTGATCTGCTTTGCTCAGTGTCTCCCAACTCAAGCATCAGCTTCACAAACAAGGATTTTTGTCTGTCTCAATCACTGCTGTGTCCTTCGCACCTAGGACAGCCTGACACATAGTAGGTGCTCAATGGGTAGTTGTTGAAGTCTGAATGGGAAAATAAGTGGGTAAATCACGTAAATAGGACCACCTACGGACATGGGGCCAGCACTGGGGGTAGGAGTATCTGGGTATAATCACGAGCTCTCCCCATTTCTGCCCTCCCTCCATCACTTGTCCATCCACTCATGCTGTGCTCAAGTGTCCCTAGGCACCTTCGACGCCTGGCTCTGTGCTGAGCACTTAAGAGTCCCAGGCTCCAGCTCACCCTCAGATGGCAACCCTGGAGTACTCATCCCAAGGGGAGCCAGGACACATAGACCCACCAACAGCACCTTGAATACTCACCTATGCCCCGGATGGAAGGCTGCCCTGGCCCTCCTGAGTGGCTGGGACTTATGCAAGGATTGGAAGCATCAAGGACTGCACTGGTAGACACAGCCATTCTGCTCTCCTGGGACCTGGAGAGCCCCCTGCCTGTGCTGACAGGGCCACTGGACTCTGCATCCAAGCAGAGGCCGCACTTGGGGATAAGAAGTACTGCCAGACCACACCCCACTCCCTGCAGGAATTATGGGTATCGCTTACACACTCATTCACCAAATATTCTCTAAGGCCTTTCTCTGAGCCAGGCTCTATGGGGGACATGCTAAGGACAATGAGGAATCAGACATGGTCCCAACCTGGGGGACACCTGGTAGACACGCTGATTAGTATCTGCATGAGAGGGTTTGCGGGGCATTGGGTGCCAGTTTAGGAGTTGGCTGTATTCAGAGAACCATGGGTTGACTTCAGTCATATCTGAGGGTGAAGGGACTAGGAGACAGCATGGCTAGGCTCAGGAAAAGAAGGACTGGGGGATGCCCCCTTTTCCAGCTCAGGGAAGCCAACTCGGTTGGTGGGGACCCTGACAGATGACAATTGAGAGTTCTGCCTGAGGAGAGGGCTTTGAAGGGTCATAATCTCCAGTATTTTCAGGGTCCAAGTCCCCAGAGGGCCGGGATCCCTGAAGAGGCTGTGTCCAGTCTGTAGGTGGGAAGCACATTGCTCTGAGGGTCTGAAAGTCTCTGGCAGAAAGAGACCCCAGTGTGGAAAGCCTGGCCCCGTTGCCTGGCAGTGTCTGTCCTCCCAGAGTTTTACTGTCCAAGCCCCACTGTCCTTCAGCCAGGCAGACCTGGGGTGGGAGGTCAGTGAAGGTGGCCAAAGGGGCCTTGGCAAACAAGAAGTGCCAACTCACCCTCGAGCTGGCTCCAGTGCCCGACGCTTCCCTTGGCCTCTTTGTCCAACCCCAAGCCTGTGCCTCTTCTTTCTGCTTCAGCCTCCTGCCTCCACCCCAGGCCCCCTAGTCCTCCTGCACTCACTGACTCCACTTGCCAGATCTTCACTTATGGTTGTCTAGGAGCCTAGAGCCTACTTAATCAGCCACTTAACACTCATTCTTTCAACAAAGCTGTATTTTACACGATGTGCCAGACCCTGTGTCTAGGGCTCACAGTCCAGCACTGGGGTGCTGCCAGGCTGTTGAAGAAATAGTGCATAAAGAGGCCTACCAAATCAGGGTGGCAGCATTGTGACAGGAAAGCCCAGGCTGTGCAAAAGAGGCCTCTAAACCAGCCCAAAAGTCAGGGATGGCTTCCAGTAGGTGGCATCACTTATGCAGGTCAGCTGCATGGTGTGAGGTGTTGTGGGATATGACTTGGGCTACTCCTCTCCCCCTCCCTGGCCTCCTTCCTGTCCCACTCCAAAGCTTTTGTTCATCAAGTCTCCCCAAACAGGCAGACTCTCTCTACTCCAAGTTACCAGCCCTCTCAGAGATTCAGTTTTCCTGATCTATAAAATGGACATGATGAATCACTCATGTCGTTTGGAAAAATATTTATATAGTAGGTGCTCCCCTCCCCACTCTTCTCTCCACTCTCTGCTGAGAGACAGGCCTTGCTGCCTTAACCATTTTCCTATTCCAAGTGAGGCTAATGGGCAGTCTCCCAATCACTGCCCAATAAAAGCCCAAGACTCTGGGAGCACCAGGAACCAGGGGCTGCCAGGTCATTTGTTACGGCTTTAATAATGGAGTTTATGTAAGGTCAACTACTCAATGATAATGTACATAATTTCTGTAACTTCATACGTGCTGCTAACCTGAGTTGTCAAGGGAAGCGAGAGGGCAAATAAAGATAGGGGCTGGTGCCAAGCCATATGATGTCTCTGTACAAAATAGGAAGACACCCCAGGTGTCAGGCTACACAGCTTAGCCAGTAGTGTGTAGGTTGGATTTCTACCAGAAACCCTTGTGCAGTTTGTACACTATAAATCTGTACACTTTGGTCCTTGGTTCAGGTGAGTGTCAGCATGGAGGCCTTTCCCCAGACAGGTCTTCCTGACTTTCAGAAAACTCAAACCAGGTGTAAGAACTTGAAATCTAATACAAAATTTGTGTATATGTGTGTGCACATGTACATTTGTCTGAAGAGGATGCAGATTTTTTTTCATTTCCCAAAGGGTTCAGAGTCCCTGGATACGACTTGAATCTGGGCCTGGGGTCTGAGACGGAGTAGTAGAAGGGTCTTGCTAGAGCTTGGGAAGGGGTCTGAATGTGTTTCAAGATACGAACATTTCTCAAAAATTACTCTATTTCTCAAAAATTAAACTTAAGATTCTGAACATCAAAACCACACAGGCTTGGCAAAGGGCAGATTCTGGGCCCTAACCCTTAAAATCTGTGATTTGGGGTTGGCCTGAGCCCAAGAATTTGCCCCTGGTACAAACCTAGGGTGGTTTATAAAATGTACCAAAGTTCCCAATGCTCTGATTTAATACACTGTTATTCACTTTGATGTATGGTATTTTTTCTTTTGGTGTTGGTGGACAACAATATATATGCCCCAAAGTCCATCAAAACCCCAAAAGAGGTATCCATGTAGAACTGTGTAACTGATTTCATGACTAGTTTCCTTTCGTTGCAGGAGAGGGTAGGTGCCATGGAGGTTTTCTCACACTGACCCTGTCAAGCCAGGGAAGGGCACAGTAGTGTTCCACAAATGAGGAGTCAAGATGGCTGGGCCTCCCAGGGGTCTCTGTTCCCAAAGTGTGCTGCACAGTCCTCACCAATCTATTTCTATATCATGCCTGCCTCCTGAATTAGGGCCAGCCCCAGGACTTCCCATCTGGCCATCACAGAGGACCATTCACCAATGGCACACACCAAACAAGGCTCCTCCAGCCTGGGGTCCAGGCCAGACACTCACCCCATGGCCTGGCATTGGACACAAGCTCTTCTGTGTCTGGGAGTGAAGGGGCATCTGTCTCCCTTTCTTCCAAGTCCCTGCATCCAGCACTGGGCCTGCCAAGGAGGACTTTACAGCAGCAGGATGAATGGATTCATTCAACAATACAAACTGAGCACCTACTGTGTACCAGGCCACAGGCAGGGCCCCGCCCTGATGGCATTCTATCTAGTGTGGGAGGATGAACAAATAAAGGTACAATTGCAAGGTAGACAAGAATTAAGCAGAGCAAGGCGAGTGCGGAAAGTTCCTGATGAGGGGCGAGGGATGGACCAAGAAAAGAGAATTATGAGTTCCAAGGAAGAGAGAATGATGCAAAGGCCCAGTGATGGGAAGGGGGTTAAAGATGCCAGCGTGGTTAGTATGGTGGTTGGCGCTAGGGGACAGGTCAGCAGGGCATCAAGTTCTGGCAGGAATAGGAGGTGCTGGCCCAGATGGGCCTCTCTCACACTCTGGGGGACCAGAAAAAACTACAAGAGCTGGAGCTCCGGACATTAGGCGTCCTTTGTTCTGAGGACCGCCATCAATGCGCACTCATCCTCCCAATCACGCTCCTGGGTCCCAGAAGCCCCATCCTTTTCTAACAGCCCGCCCGCTGCAGTTTGTTAATCACAAACCATGCATGCCAGGGGGAGACACACCTCGCCCTGGTGCCCCGCCCACAAGGGTTGATCCCGCCCACTTCCGGGGCCGGGCAGGGTTCATGGAGCCACTCCGCCCCTCTGCTGCTTTACGGCCAATCAAGGGCGGAGGCCTGGATTGGGGGCTGGGGCCTGTGCAAGCACAAAAGACAGGAAATGCAAAGAGTCTCCGGCAATGTAACCATGACTACCTGCGCCCTCGCACCGCCCAGTGTCTAGTCCTGGAAGTTACCCTCCGGCAGGGGGAGCAGGAGGCTGGAGACCAGTCTATATCCCTCCAGTAGTGCGCTGTGCCGCCCTCCACCATGTGGCTAGAGACCCTGGGCCTCCACTCCTTCGTTAGTGAACTGAGGTCACAGTTCCCTCATTAATTTCAACATTCACTGACTGCCTACTAGCTCAGGGGCTGGAGATCCACCAATGAACAAGACAGACTAGAAACAAAAAATCCTGCCCTGGGTGGCTTATTATTGGAAGGAGAGGAGGTGTGGAAGGGAAGCAGCCAATAAGCAAAAACATAAGAAAATTGTACAGGATATTAGAAAGTGATTAAGTGCTTTGGAGAAAACACAGATTGGAATAAGGAGAGTAGGGAATGTGAGAGGGATGGTTTGTAGTTTTAAATAGAGTGCTCTGGTAGTCCTCATTAAGAAGTGATGTCTAAGGGGGGAATAAAGGGAAGAGAGAATCAGTTAGGTGGCTGAGCATTGGAGTCAGAGGGAAAACCCAGTGCAAAGGCCCCAAGGCATCAGTGTGCATGAAGGAGAACAAGGAAGCTATCATGTCCATAGCTGAGTGGACAAGGTGAGAAGAGGAGACAAGGCCTGAGAAGTGACAGCAAAAAGATCCAGGCCCCTTTTGGGCCTCAGAAGGTGCTCAGCCCAGTCAATACGTGCTCCTTTTTGCTGTCTTTTCCTCCTCACCTTCTTCCTTTTTTGTGTCTTTTCCTCCTCGTCCTTCTCTTCTCATACCTCCTCTCCTCCACAGACTAGGAGACATTCCGTCTTTGGCGAAGGTTAGGACCTTGGTCACTGGTCTGGACAACAGACTTGGCTCTAGGACTAAGGCAGAGACAGGAGCCAAGAAGCCAGGCTCTCTCAGCCTTTGCACAAGCTGTTCCCTCTGTCTGGCATGTCCTTCCCATCTCTCAATTTGACGAACTCTCGCTTTAGCCTTCAAGGGCCAGTCAAATGTCACCTACTCCTGGGAAGTCTGGGCTGCCTGGCTTGGTGATGTATCACTCCCTGGTGAGGGGATACCCTCCAATACAGACCTCATCATGGCACTGACCAGTGCCCCTCCAACTTTCCCACGTGGGGTAGAAGAAGGAGACAGCTGCTAAGTGGCAGAAAGGCCAGCAGAATTGTATTTGTCAATCATAAGGCTTGGGGAAGACAAAACCTGGAGTAAATGACCAGTGGTTAGTAGCCCCATGTACACTTTCACTATGTGAGAAGGTGAGTCCTGTCTTACCCATCATCCATAGGTGCCTGGCACAGGCCCAGAGCTGGCAAGGCAGAAAGGAACAGCTTTCTAGAAATGGAACAGCTGAAACGATGGAGAATGCTGAGCCCTCAGAGAGATGTACCCATGGCAAGGGCGAAATCGTCATAAAGACCAGGAAAAAGGGAAGCCAGGAATTGCAGTTCAGCCTGCATACAATTCATTTCTTCTGGACCCTGGCCTATTTAAATACCCATGGGTGTTTGTTGTGTAGAGACTCAGGGGTGAGGATCTCACCTGGACACTGGTGGTGTGTTTCTAGAAAGTACTTTGGACGAGTGAACTTTAAGGAAACAGGGTAGGCCAGCACTTGACAACATGGATCTTCCAGTCAGCTCTGCCCCCCTAACAAGTCATTTGAGCCTCAGCCTCTTCATTTGTAAACAGGATTAACAGTAATACCTTCCTTGCAGGAATGTTGTGAAAATTAAATAGGCCAATGTGAGAAAAGTATTTAGAACTAAGTAAGGACTAGGTAAAGGTTGGCTTTGGTGATTAGAGAGACCAATACTGTAACCTGGAATGGAGGCTTTGGAATCAATAAAACAGATGTCCTTCCCTTAGAGCCACAGCCAGACTACACTTCCCAGACTCCCTTGAAATTAAGCATGGCCATATGACTAAGTTCTAGCTATTGGAACATGAGTGGAAGTGATGTGCCCCTTTCAGGCATGAGGGCTATGTTGAGGTTACAGGGGAAAGCACAGCCATATCACCACATGGAGGAAACTGTCCACCAACCAGAAATTCTTGCTACTGTCCATATGAAGAATAAACTTCAGGAAATGGTGGGGTTTGTTACTGCAACTAGCCTTATCCTCACTAGCACAAGATTTCACTTACCCACTCACTCATCTGATATTTATGCGGGCCTCTGGTTCTATATGCCTCATGCTGGGTGCTAGGAATACAGAAGGGGTGAGTCCTGCTCTCATGGAGCTTAGTGTGTTGAGAAAGGCCATCCTTAGTAAATTTCTAGGGGCAGGGGTGCTCGGGTAGGAAGGCCTCTCTGAGATGAGATCTAAAAGAGAGAACAGAGAAGAGAGAATGAGAGCTCTAGGCAGAGACCACCAACAGTAAAGGCCTTGTGGTGGGAGGGAACACGGTCCATTTCATGGAACCAAAAGGGGGAAAATGAGGCCACATGGTCTGTCTTTTATCATGTCCCTTTCTGAGCCTGTTTTCCCATCTTTAAAACAGAGGTGATGCTATTAACACTCTCTCAAAGGGATCTCAGGAGAAAATACCACATAAAAAGTGCTCCTGGATGCTTGTTCATTCCCACTATTACCAAGAGTGGGCAGAAAGCCCTCTGCTTAATGCCTATAATGTGCAGGACATGTGTGCGTGCGTGCGTGCGTGTGTGTGTGTGTGTGTGTAAAACATTGGCTCAAGAGGTGAACAGGGCTGTCTCTGGGGCTCAAGAAGCAGGAACAGGGAGGAAGAGTTGCTACTAATAAGGCTCCTGCCACATGGGCTAAATATCAACCATGTCTCCAGCCAGGAGAGCTATTAGGTAGCAGCGGAAGTGCTGGCTCTCTGGGGAGGCATGCAGGACTGTCCCTGGAGGCAGCTCAGCGAACTGGTGCTAAGAGTGGAAACTTTCTGCTGAGGGGCAGATGTTGGCCACCATTCATCCTCTTTCCAAACCGGGACAGTTGAGATAGGCATTGCAGGATTTGGGGGGAGGTCCGGAAGGCCCCCAGGTGTTGGGCATTTCCTGATGCTTGTTGTCAGCTTGGATGCTGTCTCCTGAGGTCAGAAGCAGGAAAATATGCACTGTATCTGGGAGGTGTGCTTTCCACCAGTTACCTAAAAGGAGAGACAGTGAGGTGCTTGGCAGGGGAGATCTGCCTAGCAGCTGGAGCCCCTGGTGACCTGCAGTGGTACCACATCACTCCTCAGCTCACTAGCTCTCTAGCATTCAATGTTCTCCATTATGCAAGTCCTCCTCTGCTTACTCCAGGACTATAGACCTCCATGCAACAGCTACTCCCACTGCTATGCTTTTGTATTCAATGTTTCTTCTGCCAGGCATGCTAAACTCACCTTCCATTCCCCCTACATCTTTTCTGTCATCTTTTAAGAACCACTTGGAGTTCTAACCCTGGCTGAACGATCTAGCCAGGCCACCTCCCTTCTGATCCTTAGCTTACTCATTGAGAACATGTGGAAACTATTTCCTGCCTCACAGGGTTGTTGGTGCAAACTAAACACGACAGCATATATGAAAAGCACCTAATGGCATATGGCATAAAGTATTTATTTAAAAAATAGACCCCCCCATCAACTAATCTTATAACACCACCTCCTCCAGGAAGCCTTCCCTCATTACAACCCCTAGTTTAAGTGCCTTCTTATTGGTCCCTAGCTCCCTGGGCAAACCTTAGCGGGACACTACATGGGACAGCAATTATTTGTTTGAGCATCTGCCCCTATCCCCACTAGACTGTGAACAGGGAAACTGTTCACATGGTCAGTGTGGATGAGGATGGTGCGGGCCCAACCTCAGCCTCCTCGTGTGTCCTAAAAGCTAAAAACACAAGCCTGCTGTGTCCCTGGGAGACGAGAGAGGATGAGCATCTCAAATGTCCCAGAACCCAATGCTCAGCCTCTGTGCTCAGGACCAGCTTGCCAGGACAGTCATCTGTCAGCTGCCCTGCAGCTCTGCCCAGAGTAGATCTGACCTCAGCCCAGGCTCCCAGGTTCCTCCCCAAGCTGACACTAATGGCAGCTCCAGGAATGGGAAGAGACCCACTCCAACTCCTTCAGTGGCCAAGTTCCAAGTGGTCAGCCTGAGCTCAGGGTTGGCTGGAGAGGGGGTGACAGAACATCCCAGGTGGCCCCAGGAGCTTGGGAAAGTGATGTGTGGGGGACCACGGGCTATCTCTATTTCTTCTAGAAACCTCAGTGGTACTGTGCATTTACCCAAACAAGGCCACATACACAAATCTAGCAGTGCCCCTGCTCTGGGCTGGGAGGCTATCAGCTTGGGGCCCCACTGGCTCTATCTCCCCTCACCTGAAGCTCAGATAGGCAGTTATGGATGCTTTGATTAATAAGAAATGGGGGCAATGAATTAATCATTATGTAATAAATGCAGTTTGTCAGCCATATCTTTCAAAAACATGGCTCATGTTTGTACCTGTATGTGTAGGAGAAATAATGAAAGAGGTCCCTCAATAAACACATATGGCACTCTGGGGGAGGCTATAGTTTTTGCCCCAAGAGTCCTACACCTGGGAGGATGCAGTAACAGCCACAGGCATCTTAAGGAGATGGTGGGAACACCTGATCAGGAGTCCACAGAGGAACAGTGACAAGCAGGTAGGCCAGGAGGCAGCCGGTGGGTGGAAATCAGGCAGAGAACAGTGGTGGCTTGTCTTAAACCCCTTAGGATAGGGGGCTCTGGGCTCAGCCCAGGTTCTCTAGCCTCCTGCACAGCACCAGGAACTACCCAGAGGCTCCCCTCCTCCTGGGTCTGCTGCCCTGCATCAACAGATGTTTCCTCGCATCAGGAAAATAACCTCAGCTCCCAGATGGGCTGCATGGCAGAATCACATCCTCTCCATTTGTGACAAGGTCTTTCTGTCTGGAGAGCAGCTGAGCATCCAAGGGTGGCCAGTGGGGGCAGTTGCACCAGTGGGGCATTTGCTGGCTCTTGTCTTCACCAGCTTCCCTGGAGGAGGACCTGGGAAACACAAAGGCTTCTGCCTGCTACTGTTTGCAGCCCGGGGCTGACAGGTGTGGGTGGAGGGCATTCTGCTCTGGAGATGGGAATGGGGTCCTGTTGGGCAGGGGCTCCCAGAGCCCAGAAGGAAGGCTCCACAGGAAAGGCCTGTTCAAGTCAGGAACCTTACTGTTCCTTTGCGGTCCCACCTCCAACCCTACGGCCTGCACCCAATCACTTTGGGCATTGCGCTCCCACCCCTACCGCTGAGCCTGTCCCTCCCCTCCCCTCCCACCACGTCCCAGCCACTATCGCTGCTGCTGGCTGCTCGCACTGCCAGACCACCTCCCCCAGTGACCCCCTCGCCCTCCTGAAAGCTCCCATCACTTACAGAATAAAGTAGAATCTCTAGGCCAGGCCTCCAGGGCCGGAGCCTCCTTCAGCCTGCCCTCCAACATACACAATACATATCCTCCCCACCTACCCACACACGCTGTGCACCACAGCCAAGCTCCCACTGGGGTTTTGCATGAAGTGGCTGACCTGGCAGTCTGGCAGGGACCCCTAAGTCCCCATGTCCCTTTCACCAAATGCTTTTCCATGATTCCCTCATTTTCTCTACCTAAAAACTTCCAAGCACCTCTGTAGGCCCAGTTGAAACCGCAGAGCCCTGTCGAACCCTTCCTGATTTCCCACCAACTCTGCTACCCAGTTATCCCCTTCGTTTGTGCACCCTTTACCTAATCACATTAGAAGCCATCCCCATCAAAGGGTTACTCATCAGTTTACCAGTCTCAACAGGCCTGAGTCATCTAAATCCTCAGGTCTCCACACACAGCAGGTGCTCAATGAAGATTTGAGTGTGTGTACATGTGCAAGTGCACACGCATGCACACAAATGCACCAGAAAAAGAATCCAAATGCCTACATTAAACTAGTAAAAGCAATGACCTGCAGTGAAGCTTGGAGGACTTTGACCTATTATTTTATGTACCTCCATTATTTTTTCTTTTTCTACTTATAATCACCATTTCTTCCTTTTGTAATTAAAAAAAATGATTTTAAATGAAAACCACCCCAAGGCTGCCCAGGGGAAACAGGCCCTGTTCTGTGCAGGGGCCTTACCTCCCTGGCTGCTAACCCTCACTGCTACCCTGGGTGTACTGGGATGGTTTGGCCCACTTTATAGAATAGCTAATGGAGGCTGAGCACAGTGCAGATGGGCCAGTATTGGACCCCAGGGGAACCTGAACTCTATGCTACCCCAGAAGGCTGCTGGGTCTGGCCCACCCAAGCTGGGTGTCAGAAAGTGGGGCTGGTGCTGACTGTCCCACAGGAACCCCAAAGTCAGCATCCCCCTTCTCCACCCCAGCTGTTTGGTTCTCTCGCTGCCCAGCCAGGGAGCTGCAAAGGACTGGGCCCTGGTCAGCTTAAAAGATATCCCTGATCCCACTATGCCTCAAGCTGGTTTCCAGTCCTGGCCAGAATCAGCAGCACCCAAGGGGTTTGTTACGATTCCGATTCCTGAGCCACCCACCAGGACTGTGATTCAGGCAGATCCGAGGACAATAACGGTAAGCTGGGTATTTATTGGTGTATATGTCCTCCCTAGTGCCTGACCAGACAAGCCCCAGGCTGCTCCCTGGTCTGCTGGCTGAAGTGTGGTGGCCTGGAGCCTAAGGGGTGGAGGTGGGGCAAGGGCAGGAGGCTGCCTAACATTGGGGTCAGGAGGCAGCTCCAGAGAGAATGCAGGGTGCAAGATCTGCCACCCCACATGCCCTAGCATTTCTAGTAGCATAAACTAGTCTGATGGTGCCTGGGTGCCAGCAGTGGTGGAGCTGCAGGAAAGGGGGACAGCTGGGCTCTCGGATGCTACTGCTTAGGGGCCTCCTCACTCCTCCCAAACCATGGGGTCACTGGGCCTGAGGGCCTGGCATACAGAGGGGTTTAAGCAATGTCTGGGGCACAGAACTGAGTGTAGATTCCTTCCAAATCACAAAGATTACCATTTATTAAGTGCCTGCCTATAGTGTTTTGCCTACATGAGCTTCTTTAAAACTGGGACTGGAATGAAGGTGTTGTAACAGCAAAAAAAGTTGTTCACGTGTCCACCCAGCAGAGACAGGGCACTTACATAAGAATTTACTGCCTGCTTCCTGTATCCCAGGTTGGAGAGTGGGCAGGGGGATGGTTGAGGATCCCCACAGAGTTACAGAACTGTGTATGTGGAAGGGTCCCATGGAGTAAACCCCCAAACCTGATGAAAAACACAGAGAATTCCCGGTGACAGGAGGAAGAGCTAAAGGATGGGGACCCTCTAGTGACTCCAAGGGACTTAGGCATGGAGCTGTGGGGATGGAAACTTCCAACTTCACACACTTCTGCTTTCTCTTTTTAAAAAAACAATGAACTTTTTTTTTTTTTAAGGATATGGTTTTTGGCAAAGTTTCAGTGCCAAAGGTTTGGGGGGTACAGCGTTGGTAAGTCCTTTCAAATAGGTGACTCCAACTCTGGAGGCACACATGCATTCGCTCATTCAACAAAGGTCCCACCATCTAATCAGACTCCAGTTACCCCAGTTCTCAGCAGTAAAGTCATTCATCCATTCATTCATTCATGCCACAAATATTTATTAAGTGTCTGCTGTGAATCTTGGGGCCTAGAACCATATGGCTTGAGGCTGAGCTGGGGGAAGACAGCCCAGGGCAAGGGCAAAGCCATGTGGCACTGCCTACCATTTGCTGTCCACTCTGCCTCCAATGTCCCTGGCTCCTTCCCCTCATACAGTGTCACCTGTGGTCACAGAAGACCACCTCTCAGCCCCAAGCCGGCAGGCACCCAAGATGGGAATTATGGCCTCTACTAGAGACACTGACATGAAGCTGGTTACTGCCTTTTCAGCAAACATAATTCCATTTTATTAGAAAATTAAAGGATAGGATCAGCTTGCCAAAAGAGCTAAAATGTGCTTTCCAAAGATATGTAGTGTCTGATAAAACAGATTTGCTTGTCTCCCTCCTTTTCCAGCATTATCCCCTCTTGGCTAGGCTTTCCTCCTTTCATGCCCCTTCCACTGGCACCAAAGCAATGGTCATGAGCTTAGCCAAGGTGGCAGGGACAGCACCCCAAATGCAGGGAGCATGCCTTTGTTTCCCTGAACAGGACAGGAACCTCTGCACTGGGCCCTACTCCCTTGGTTTAAGCCTTTTTAGAATTACCTCAGGGATTCTCTTGCTTTCCTGAGATGTAAAGGCTGCCCGTGGCCTCTGCTAAGCTGAGGGTGTCAGGAGGGAAAGGCGAGAACAATAAAGGATTGGGCTCTCGAGAAACAAGCTCATCCATCTGGAGACCCAGGAGCAGGCGGGTGCAGGGAGCAGCGGAGGGAGGTGGGCAGGGCAGAGCGCCGAGGAGAGGACAAGTCTCTCACTGCCACACAAAAAGCAACTATTCAAAACCACCCAGGGAGTTCTCTCTTATTGAAAAGTCCTTGATTCTTCCTTTTCTGCCACAGAACTCACGAACAAGGGCCTTGTCTTATTAATGGGGTGATGGAGGGGCCCAGGAGGGAGGGTCCTCCTACACGGGAAGGTGGCCGAGCTGGTAACTAAGGTAACTCCAGAATCGGATTTTCTTTCACTAATCTCTTTTTCTCTTTCCTTTTCTCTTTTTTCTCTGCTGGTCAGATGCTACCTTCCTGGCTTAAGAGGGGACCTCGGGGGTGGGGGGGGCAGGAGTGACATGTGAGTGTATGTGTGTGTGAGTGCGTATGTATGCTGAATACTAAAATGGTGACCATGCTCTTGATGCCTAATGGGGGTGGGGTGTCTCATCTCAGGTATGTTTGCCCCTGCCCTCTCCCTGCAAGTCCCCACCCCACCTCTCCTCTCCCTGTTCAAGGGCAGATCCATTCTCTTCACTCTTTGAGTAACAAAAGCTGAGATGGAATTCTTTCACCTGCTCTCATTGAAGCCTCTGCTTTGGCATGTCTAGCAGAGGCAGCTTTGTTCTGGGGAAAACCAAGATGGGAGTCTGTTCCGGGGCCTGCAGGGGTGGGTGACTGGGTGGGGGTCAGAAATAAATACAAAAATAGCATTGTCCTACAGGTCCTTTACTGCCTGGAAGCCATGGTCCAGGGCGACACAGCCAAAGGGCTGATCCTGTGCCAAAGGGCTGATCTAAAGACGCCAGTTCAAGTTCCCTCTGGGTCACTGCTGGTGGCCACATGGCCTGGGGCAAGTTCTTTCATTCTCTTGCCTTATGGGACAACTCATAGAAAGTCCCTGGCACAAAGTCAGGTCTCTCTCCCACCTGGCCATCTCCAGGGCTGAGAGGAGACATACTTTTCCATTAGGGTGAATGGGAACAGGAAGGATGGTGACCCCAATTCACCAGAGGTGGCTGTGTGGGGCTCAGCCTCTGGGAGGTGTTTCAGAGAAAGTAGGCACATCAATAGTCCCTGGGACCTAGGGTTTCTTGGAATGGCGGAGGAGCTGGGGAAACCTGGCCAGAGTCCTCCCCAAAGGGAGGCCGTAGGAACAGTTTGAGGCAGGCAGAAGCCCTGGTCCAGGACTCCAAAGCATCTGCACAGCTCCTTTCCCCCAAATGTAGAGGTCTTGAAAGTTCTCCCAGGCCTCTGGGTGGACACGAAGCCCAAACCCTGCAGCATAGGGCCTGGCACTTGTGGGTAAGCCATCTCCATGTCTTCTGGGTACTGAGGTCTAGATCTCTGGCTGTCCCCTTTATAAGGGATTCAGCCTGGCCTGTGATTCCTGGGGTGAGGGGTGGCAGTATCGACAGGCTTCACCCTCTTCCCCACTCCCAGTAGGGAGAGGGCGTCTTCTGTACCAGTCAAGTCAGTCATGTCAGCTCAGCCAGCTGTGTGTATGCAGGAGGGCTGCCCCCTGTTTGAGCCCAAGGTGACAAGGTTAGCTTAGCAGTGACCAGCAGGCTAGGCTGGCACCTGGGACCCACCCAGGTGGCCTCTGGGGCCCAGCCCCCACTACAGGAAGGACCAAGCCCAGCTCAGGGTGGGTAGTGGCTTAAGGCCTCAAAGTACTCAAGCAGTAAGGCAGAGAGAGCTAGTGGGAACAGCTGGAGGTCAGGGGAGGAAGCAGGTATTGGGACTGTCTGGAGCTCAGACAGCAGAGCTCTGCAGGCAAAAGGGGTCACAGCCCAGGCAAGGAGTGGGTGTTCCCAAGCTGGGTTGAACTCAGGCTCCATGGCCACAGGACCCAACACCCTGATGCTAAATTCTGTCTCTGCATCACATCCCTCCCCATTGCCCTGTATTTGTCCTCCTCTCTCTCTAAGCAAATGGACTGCAAATGGGATGGTACATTTTCATTTGCACCTGCCTTCTTTGCCTCCCCAGTTCCTGGGGTCAACTTGTCCTTTCTCATCCAGCAATCTCTGTCCCCTTCCTCTTTGGAGGGCAGCAGCAGCCCATCCCCCTAGCAAAGACCTGCTGTGAGTTCCTAGGAGCCAGGGGCCAGGCAAGCTGCTGCACTGGGGCCTTGCTGAGCAGGGCTCTCATCTTAATGGTTTTTCCAGAGAGCACTTAATGGGTGTGTGACTGCTCAGTGTGTGCTAGTGTGCCTAAAGGAGGAAGCCACCTCCCGTCTCCCGCCAACCTCTTCCTCACTCCAAATAACCTCAGTATCCCTTGTCACAAAATCTGCCCACCCTGGGGGTGGAAGAGCCCCTAGGCAGGGAGCTCCCTAAACAATTTCTCAGTGTCAGAGAAACAGCACCTCAGTAGTAACACTGAAAACAGATGCTGCCATTTCTCAAGCTCCTAAAATGTTTGGGGTACTGGGCTGGGACTACTCAGGTCTGGGCACGTTTATTAACAATAACAGTGAGAAAGACAGCCCAAGCTGGCAGCGCTAAGCACTCTGCAGGTATTTTAGCCCTAAAAATTCCCACCAAAGCTGACCACAGATCCTATTTCCCAAATGGGGAAGACTGAGACCTCATGGGGCTCACAAGCAGATTGTCTGGACCCCTACCAGGGGCCAGGGGGTAATCAGAGTCAATCCCTTGTGAAAAGGCCGGGGATTGACTAAGTCTGGACAAATGTGGGTAGAAGCTGGCAGCCTTGCCATTTTGCCCCAGCATCTCAGTTGCCTGCAAGAAACTCAAGGAAGGGAAGCCTTTGGCCCATCTAGAGCCCACGGTTTCTCTCTGTTTCCTGCTATCCCTTGGAGTCCTCTGCCCCAGTAGACAGTCCCAAGGCCCTGAGAGGACCACCCAAGTGGAGGGGGAGAGAGAGGGAGGTGTGTGTGTGAGAGTGTGTGTGTGTGTGTGTGTGTGTGTGTGTGTGTGTGTGTGTGTGTGTGTGTTGACCCAGCGCCCGGCCCAGCCTGACCGCAGCTGGGAAAACAGGCTCCTCAGCTTGGCCCACCCCCACCCGGCCCGGACAGCCACCTCACCCAGGCCTGAACCAGGAACTAGGCTTGCAGCCATCGCCTGCTCTGCCTGACTCACAGCCCCCAAGCCTACCCGCTCAGATCCCTACCAGATCTGGGAGGAAGCAGTGGTTCTCCTGGTAGCCCATGCCCTCATGCTACCCTAGCTCAGAAGCCCCCAACACGGGCTGCACCCAATTCCATGCCTGTCTCAGGCCAGTCCCCCTCCTCCTCTAAACCTTCCCCCAAACTCTCAGGGGCTGGAAATGGTTCAAGCTTTGAACTTCAGTTTGCAACAACCATCCCAAACCAAAGCCTACCCTTGACCATTTCTCCATGAGCTGCAGCCCTCCACCCCATGCCCATCACCAGTGTTTGGGGCATAAAGGCTGACACTTCCTCACTCCTTCTGGGGGCAGTGGAGGGGTCACCCCACCTTCCCCAGACTGGCCAGGTGAAGGGTCTCTGTGCCTGCCTCACACTTCTGAAGCAGGATCACTGAGGTCGAAATTTCAATTGGCTGGCTCAAGTGATGATAGGCCTCAATATTTACTTCCCTGGAGTGGGAAGAGGTGACCCAGCACCCTCACTCGTAGCCTGGGCCCAAGGAGGGATCCGGGCCTTTGCCCACTTTCAGCCTTATACCCAGCCCCCAACCTTCTGCTGAAACAAGGCCAGCTTCAGTGCTGCTCTAAGGTAGGGAGTATACCAGTGGGCTCAAAAAAGGGTCGAGGCTCCTGGCTGAAGGGGCTGGGGGAGTAAGCCTCAGATGGCTCGAGGATACTGAATTAAACTATTCAGTCATTGAAGTGAGCCTGAAAGCTGCCAGGGTCCCACAGTGATGGAGGTAGGGACCCTAAGAACAGGACTGAGAGGGCTCTGGCCTCCCTCAGGGAGGATTCCAGCATAGGCCTGTGGGAGGGGGTGGCTCTGGAAAGATCCCCAGAAGGCATGCTCTACCACATCCCTCTGGGCCTGAGGCCCATCTCCTGCAAAACAAGGGTCATGGGTAGGGGGCACTCTTGGGCCCCTGTGAGATCCTCTCCCATCTACGTAAGAGGTCTTCAAACAGCCAGTTTTAGCTATGCCCCTCTCATCTCCAGAAAATTCCATCTCCAGAACTGTCCCATCTTCCAACCAAAAATGTCCCTTCTCTGAGAATGATCTATTTCCTTTCTAGAAATACTTCATTTTAATCCAGAAATTCTTGGCTCCAGAATGCTGCATCTCTAGAAATGCTCCATCTTATCTCCATAACTAATCCCCTTTCATCTTCAAATATAATCCATCTCTAGAAATATCAGTGTTCTCTATAAAGGCTCCATCTTAGCTCCAAGAATGTTCTACTTCCAGAAATAACACATCTCATCTCCAGAGATGTTCCATTTCAGCTCCAAAAATACCTCAAATCCAGAAGTGCCCTATTTTATTTCCAGAAATATTCCAGCATCTTTAAAAACCACTCTACTTCTAGATATACTACAGTTTATCTCTAGAAATTGTCCATTTCCAGAAATGTTTCATCTCTAACAATATTTGGAATCCAGAAAGGCCTCGTCTTTACTCCAAAAAATGCCCTCTCCCATCTCCAGATATTTCCTCTCCAAAAATGACCAATTTCACTTTCAGCAATGCCCCTCCTCCATAAATGTTTTTCATCTTGTCTCTAGAAACATCCTTATCCTGTCTCCAGAAATACCATGTCTTATTTCTAAAAACATTCCATCTCTGGAACTGTTCTAGCTCATATCTGGAAATGCCCATGGTATCTCCAGAAAGGCAAACTGTGTGGCCCAGATGCAGAAGAAACTCAGAAACCCACTTCCTTCAGGATCTCCTAGGGAGAGGTTGAGAAGTGACTGGGCAGCCTCCTCTTCCTTCTCCCTTGTCCCTGTGGTCCCGGGGACCTCTCGGCAACCTGCTGGGCCCACTCTTGTTGCAAGAACAGGGATGAAGTCAAGAGCTGTGCTGGCAGGTGCTGAAATTCCTGGAAAGGGGAAGCATGGATAGTCAGGGTTTAAGGTAACTGGGAGCCTATCTGACCTGGAGGCAGGGCAGTGAGAGGGACCTGGGTTGGGAAGGAATGGGCCAGAAAGGGCTCAGTGGGGACTCAAAGGGGCCTTGAGAGAGCCGCCCCCGACACCCTTAACCCAAACACATCCACCAGCCCAAGTGCATACACTTCTGTTTGGTCAATACCTAACAGTGCCCAGAAACACCCACTCTCACGGCACCTCCCACCCCTCAGAGCCATTCACAACACTCACAATATGGAAATCCATACTTAACACCTGCAGCCCTACCCACATGTATGTACAGTACACAAAAATGTATGCACACAACACAGACACACATACAGGTCAAACATCACACACACTGTGACACATTATACACTATCATCCTTGCCCACATTCCCTGGGTCTCCCTAGGCCAGGTTCTGGGGCCACCAAAGGGGAGAGGCCGTCCGTCAGCCTCCCCAACCAGCTTAGGCTGGCAACGCGTGGCAGCCTCGGTAGCTGCTGTGTGTCAGCTGGGGAAATTCAGGGCTCCAGGACTTCAGCTTAGAAGGAACCAAAAAGGAGAGGAAGGTGCTCATTTGGCATTTGCTTGCACACCTACTAAGATGGGGCACTCCTCTTCTGGTGGAACTGAAGCCTTGCAATGTCATCTCTGTCCATGCAGCCAGGCACTGCTCTCTGAAGAAGTCGCAAAGTCACGTCCTGCTGAGATTACGTGTGGAGATCTCCTCTTTGTCCCTTGACAGGAGGGAGAGGTGAGGGGGACAGCTGCTCTGTAGGAAGGAGGCCTGGAGGTAGCTGAGTGGAGGGTGGGCAGTACCAACATGCGTGCGCGTGCACACAGATGTGCCCTGTGTGTGTCCGAGGAGGACCTCAGATGCAGACACACAGGCAGGCAGGTAATATACTTCCATGTCCTGAACCCACACACAGGAACGGAAGAGGCCTGCATCAAGTCTGTCCCTGATCCTCAGTGGATAGAAATTCTCAGAGCCTCTAGGTAGGTGGGAGGGGGAAAGGGCTCTAAATTCTCGATCTCCATTCCCGGATGCATTGGTTAGCTCTGGTCTGCTCCCATAGGAGGACAGTCATCACTTATTAATCCTTCCATTTTAGAATCAGCCTCAATTAAGTGGAACCTCTCAAGCCCATTTTGATCCTTTGGGGCCAAGGACAAATGTGAACAGACCTTGAACATGCCCTTCAATTTGCCCTCAGTGCGGGTTCCTTTGCTTGCCACCCTACAACTGGCCAGCTCTTGCCTGGAAATAAGGCTTCCACATCTGTCCCCTACGCACCCCTGCTCTCAATCCCTCTCGTTTCTGGAGACACTTTTTCTCTCTACCAAGACCTCCCACCTCCCTCCTCTAGGAACTGAGATCCTCACTCAAAAATGTGAGGGGAAAAAGCGAAATAATCAAACATGACTCTGAATGAACACATGGTCATGGGGTCCAGGCCAGGAAAGAGCTAGGAGCCAGGCTTTGGCATGAGGTGGCTGGAGGGGCCCCCAGGTCTCCCAGCTCCCAGGAGCAGCTGGGCTTTCTGGAGAAGCATCTGCATTGGTATTCTCTGTCCCTCACAACCCAAATTACACTGGCTCTCCTGGGACCCTTTTATCGAACGTTGTCGCTTCAGCAAAAGGTTATGTACGAGAACGTCGAAATCCCTCCCGCATATTAACTAAAAGCATTTTTTAACATGCACAAGAAAAAGCAGTTCACTTAACAGCCAATTTTTATGGTAGCTCAGATCGGAATGAGCACTGGACTGGGAGTCAAGAATAGGGCTCCTTGTTGGAGATCTGCCCTTGCTGGGCCCCAGGGCAGGCCACGTTACCTCTCTGCCTTGCATTCTTCTCATCTACTAAAAGTGGAATAAAAGTCCCCACAATGACACTCTATCAGGGATGCTGTGAGGGGCATATGAATGACTGGATCACGGTATAGAATCAGCAGAGTCCAACCAGTGTTAGTGTTCAGGATTTGCCAAGCACATTTTAACAGGCAAGGAGAACTGGGTATCACTCCTTAAGCACTCTGAGCCCTTTCATACCTCCTTACCTTTCCCCAGCCAGTCAGTCCCCGACCTGGTGCATACTTTCCTTTTTTTTTCCCCCTGGAGAATTTTTTAAAAACACCTTAAAGACCTACTTTGGAATCAGTTCCTCAGTTCTGAAATTTTATAGATGACGTTCAAAGATGTAATTGCCCAAGACCAGTATAAGTCGGGATGCCAGGATGAGAACCCAGGTCTAAACCTAGGTCTAAGCAGGGGGCACTCTCAACTGAGTAGGGGCTGCACAAAACCAGTGGAAGGTGTCAGCCCTGTCCTAGCTCCGTCTGCGCTGCCCTGTTGGCATGCAGGGCCATCTACTGCAACCTGCCAGTTTAAGAAAAACAAAAAGTAGGATTTTTATGTGAAGTCTGATGTTATTTTTAAGACCCTGTGCCGGCCAAACTGTGTCCATATGAGGGTGTTGTCAGTGGACAACCTCTGGCCTGATTCAGGCCCAAATCTCTCACACTTTCCTCTGAGGACTGAGGTCTACTCAGAGAAGGGCAGCTCTGAATGGGAAGTAGGGGAAGTGAGGGCAGGGGGGAAAGCTGGGTGGTAGAACTGCAAAAAATGTGTTTTAATTGGCAAGGAAATTGCCAAGCAGTGGTGGCCTCTTTGGGTCTCAGTGTGCTCTTGTCAAATGGAGACAATAACAGAGTCCACCTCAGCTATGTGAGGAGAGAGGAAGAGTTGACCAAAGCCCCTCATTTGAGAACAGGCTCAGAAGAAACCAGCAGCATAAAGGAGGAAGATGGGGAAGGGGAGGAAGAAGCAGGAATTCTCCAAGTTAGTTGTCAGGTTTTGCTCTCCTTGGCCAATCCCACCATTGGGACTATAGGAACCCCAAGATAACCCAAACCCTGTACTAATGAGGAAGTATGCAGAAAGGGGCCGCTCTTGCCTCCAATCATCCAGCAGGTGAGTAAATAAAGAACAGTGTCAGCTGGAGGCCCTGAGGGGCCTGCTCCCTCTAGTTTCCACAGGGTGACCCGTGATCCCAGCTTTGCCGCCCCCTCCCTCAGTCAAAAGACCCCAAACACAGGAAGTGTTCTGAGGAGAGTGGGAAAGTCCACCCCACCTGGGACTTCACCTCCCTTGGAGTTAAGCTGTATTGGCCCCCCCACAAATACCCAGCACAGCGGGCAATGCTGGCACATGGCCCTGGGTTCATCCCTAGCTGAGCTTCTTCCTATAGCCCACAGGACCTTGAACCAGAGTTGTCTGACTTCTCCAAGCCTCAGTTTCTTCATCTGTAAAATGGGGATGACAAGAATCTTCCCTAGCAGGGAGGGGTTGAAGACTGGAAATAAAGTGCTCAGGGCCTAGTACCAGGCGGCCTTGCCAAGATGATCTGAACAGGATTCCCGATATCATTCCTTTCCACCCCTACTTCCGCACCAGACTGCCTCACTCCCAGTGCTCCTCTTCCAGCCCTCTCCAGGGTTTGGGTACATTTCTCCCTCTCTATGCCAAGCCTTCTTTTAGGGAATGACAATCTGCTGGGATTTAATTACTGGTCCCAGAGGACCACCACCTCCTTCCGCAGCCAAGACTTAATAATCCCTCCCAGGGCTCAGTAATAGGCTGCAAGGTTGGGCCAGGTCCCTGCTTCCCTCCGGAGCTGTGTCCCAGGTCCACATGATAGCTGGACAGCTTGGTAGGGAGGGAGGCCACAAGGGAGGAATGCAAGGAAGAGGAAGCTCTTGTCCGGTCTAGGACCCACCAGTTAGAATCAGAGAATTCAAGAGTTCTGAAGTCAGGAAATTTCTCTGAAACAAGAGAAATCAAGAATTTTCGTGGAGGAAACTGAGGCCCTACAAAGGAGAACTGGAATGCACGAAGGTCATGAAACCCTACCCAGGTCCTTGTCTGATTCTCCTCAGCTTCTCTCCTCATTGGCCCCATGAGTCCCCACCTCTAAGCCTTTGCTCTAGCCACGATCTTCATGGAGCACCCTTCTTTTCCCAGTGTCTTTAGGATAAATCTTTCCACAGCAGTCAAGACCCCAGACTTCTTTCGGCCTTTACTCCTGCCTCTGATTCTTGCACCCCCACCTACCATCTGACCTTCTAGAGCTCTCCTGGCTCTTTCGCACCTCCAGGCCTTTGAGCATGCTGTATAGTGCTGTCTCCTACAGTCAAATATTTCCCCCTTCCAGACTTAGGACTCAAGTCCCCTCCTCTGGGAGGCCCACGCTGACTGGGCAGAGCCCAGATATACCTCCTCTGGGTCAGACCCACAAGGCCGCCAGCAAATGTATACTGAACACTGAACTAAGAAATGAAGGAAATGAAATTCGACCTGTAAACCAGGTGCCCATTAGATGCCTCCCGACAACTCTGCCTGTTGTACCCCATCAATGGAAACAACTGTGGAAACTCCATCATCACACAGGACTGGATCAGACCTCTGGGAGCCATGAAGGCAAGGTCAGGCTGACCCGTTCCAGTTGGGTGCCGGCATCCCTGTGTGAGCTCTGTTCCCACACCCTGACCTCTAAAATGGCTAAACAAGGGCCAGGGTAGGTGTGGGACATACATGAAGCTGGCACAGTACAGTTCTCAGGGAGTACAGGTGGAGATTCAAGGCCAGACATAGGGGGAGATTATAGTGACCCCGGAGTAACAGTTATTATTAAGCCTGGAGGCTGCAAACTGGTGGCCCAGGGTCCGAATCTAGCCATAGGTGGGTTGCTGGATTAGGTGACAACATATACAAACTGGATGTCATGTAAACATCTGAATCCTGGTTCCTGAGAAGGTTACTGATGGACATCCCATCTGCTACCCTGGCAGAGCTGATCTGTCATACCCCAGGAAAGCCAGGAAACCCCTACGCCCTCATTAGCATTGCCTGCTGGCCCTGTAGGGCCTAGAGGTTGGTGACCCCTGCATTATGCAAACATGAGTTCATTTTCTGATCATTCCTCCAAGGTAACATGTTTACATTTTAAGCAGGGTCTCCAATGCTTTGACCCCTCACAGTGACGAAAGGAGGCATTTCAGGCCCTGGAAAAGGCAAGGAGATATTTTGCAGGAAGGCAGATACCATATGGCTCAAGGAACTCGGGAGGCAGTGCCCTGCAGGGATGACCTGGGGCAGATAAGGTCTCTCTGCTTCAGTGCAAAAGGCTTTTTGTGGGATGAGCCAACATCTGCCAGCTTCTCTCCAAATTCTACCCTTGAGAATGTTTGCGTGCTAAATTTTCTGGTCCTATCTGCCCCTTCTAATTCCTCTTAACACTATTTCTAGACCCAAAACCCTACCTTTGGTCAAGTTCCCCCTAAGAATGTGGGACCTGGTCCAGGAGCAACATCCCCTCCCTTTTCCCAGACACTCTATCTTTGATAATGTGGGAGATGGGGCATCAAATGAACTTCTTAGCCCTCTGGAGGCTCCTACTGAGATGGCAACCCTAGACCATCTCCTAGAAAGCACAGAAGGAATAACAATGTGTCCCCCCTCCACAGAAGCCCGCAAACCTAAGGCACCTGCCATGGTAACACATAGGTGCTCTGAAAGGATGGAAGCAGAGATGTACACTTAATGAGCCCCTCAGTGCATCCAGATGCTGCCAGGCACTTGAACAAACTTGACCTGGTTTTCCTTACTTTCCGACAGTCCTATCAAGAAAAAGCTATGATCCCCATTGCACAAAGGAGAAACAGGCTTAAAGAAGTGGGAAAAGGTTTTGCTCATGGCCAGAGCTCTCACGTGCTTTTGGATGTGGCTGACCTCAAGCCGGGTCTCCTCTCAGAGAAACCGGGCCTGGGCACAGAGTGGGAAGGGATAGGGCAGCAGGCCACCAATCTCCACAAACCCCAAAGTGAACATGCTCACCTGAACATCTACACACTCTGAACTACAACACCACTTGGTTCCAGGGTACAGATTAAGGGCCACCTGGTTAATTATCATTATGACTACTTTTTCTACTACTACAGTCCTTCCAGGGCTGACTGGGGCTGGGGGCGTGGGGGGCGGTGAGATAACTAGGCAAGGCAGAGCATTACCAGGCCCAGACTTTTTCCAGAAAGATCTTGGGGGCATATACCCAGGAGTGTGGGTATGCAGTGGCCGGTAGGCTCCATGGGCACCTGTGGCTGGTCTGCTGCAGAATCATCAGCTACCTTTGGGGAGAGTAGAAAGAAGTGGGAGCAGGCCCTACCCAGGCTGGCAAAGGTGACAAGTCAGACCAGAGCTGCATTAAGCCAGCAAGTCATCAGGCTCCCCGCACGAATGGACATTAATAGACATACACCCTGGGCAACCTGGACCTCAGAAACAACTTCAGGGGTGCCATAGAGAATGAGAAGACCTATCCTTGATGCCCCAGTTTCGCAAGGGTCCTGCAGTGTGAGGACCCCTCATCATGAGTCTAGAAGCAGCTAGGAGCCAGAAAGGGTGTCTGTGCTTTGGAGTCAGAGGGCTGTGTCCAGCCTGGGGTCCCCAACTTCTGGCCCTTTAACCTCAAGCATGTTGCTTCTCTGTAAAACTGGAACCACAAATGTTGACTGGCAGGATCTGTGCGAACAACAGTCCCAGTGCCCAGCACATGAGTGGGGATCCATAGGGTCTGGTGGCTGCCACCCAGCTTCTGGGACTCAGAGAGCACCACCTGCGGAAGCGGGGTGTCTTTAAAATTTAAAAGAGTAGCCCCCTCCTCCAAGGTGTGTTCCCCTCTATGCGCTGGGGCTCTGGCTGGCGATGCCCTGCAGTTGGACCCTGCCCCATTTTGTATCCTCTGGTCTCAGCCTCATCCTCTCCCTGGCTGGGGGATA
>NW_006433941.1:5236359-5259573 GCF_000325575.1 Pteropus alecto
AATCAGAATAATCGTTTTTAATTAACGTGCAGATCATTTCACAGGCTGATCTCCTCGGAGACCAGAGGGAAGATGGTCTTTTAAGATTTTCTTTTGCCTCCCCCCACCCACCCTGCCAAGTGGAAGGCCACCTTGCTTTCACCTACCCAGTTGCAACCTTGAAAGCAGCACAAAAGCATGCTGCCTGGATCTCTCTTGGGGCCATTAGGAGGAAAGTGTGTGCTCACACAGTCACACATGCATATGCCCAATCCTCGGAGACCAGAGGGAAGATGGTCTTTTAAGATTTTCTTTTGCCTCCCCCCACCCACCCTGCCAAGTGGAAGGCCACCTTGCTTTCACCTACCCAGTTGCAACCTTGAAAGCAGCACAAAAGCATGCTGCCTGGATCTCTCTTGGGGCCATTAGGAGGAAAGTGTGTGCTCACACAGTCACACATGCATATGCCCAAGCTTAGGGGCACACTTCCTCCTCCCCCTAAAAAATGCACAAATGGTATCAGAGACTCAGACAGGGACACACACAGGGACACACACAGATTCTCATACACAGGCATGTGTGCACATATATGTGCCAAAGCTGGGAGACATACAGACCCCTTATACAAACAGGATCTAAAAGCACACAAACATGGCACAGGCCCAGGCTGGCAGACACACCAACCCCCACTAATACACAAACAGGATCAGACACACAGACATGCACACACAAGAATATACAGATGTGCATGTGCCCATGGGGACACATTCAAGCACAGAATACACTAAAAAAATGCCCAAATACCCACACTCACGGGAGGACTGCTCTAAATTCCACGGTAGGTGGGTGTGCTGGCAGGGGTGAAAAGAAAAGGTCACTGCCTTGAGATGGGAAGTCAGAGCCACAATCACCTCGCCCCCTACAAACACCCTGTCCCAGTCCCCAACATGTACGTGCAGTGCCACCTGCCCCATGGGGAAACCCATGAACAGAAGATCCACCAAGGTCTTGCCTCCCTGCCACCCACCTGGTCTGGATCCTTCTGACCCCAAGAGCTCTCCAAACAGCGGTTCCACTCAGCCCTGACAGAGTCCACCTCGGATGTCCAGCTGTTCCTGGCCATCCAGCACTGACCATCCCCAATACTCACACTAGGAGTGATGTCTCCCAATGTCTCCTCTGGGTGTTCAGTGAGATTGGAGGAAAGGGCTGTCTTCATTCTTTATTTTAGGTAGGTCCTTTCTTTCCATTTTCTTCCTTCCTGACCTCCCCTCCCTAATACCTTCTTTTATCTCCCACTGTCCCCCTTTCCATTATTTTCTCTCCTCTCTCTCCCTCTCTTTTTCCCCTTCCTCCCCAGGGGGCCTCCGGAGGTCAACCCAAGATCAGAGTGGGAGTTTAAGAGTCCTTCCCCACAGCCCCGGGGTGGATATTTGTGCCAACACTGGCCTGTAGCTCCTCAACAGACTCAGAGCTAGCTCTTTGGACAAGTAAACTGAGGCACAGGAGTAGGGGTATAACCAGTGGAGTTCTCTGACATCTACACTCCCACCCCTCTCACTGCACCTGCTTTGGATCCTCAGCTTTTCCTTCTGGAAAAATGGAAGGGCAAAGAGGAAAGGTGAGTTGTGGGGAAAAGCAACATGGCTGACCAATCACAGGCTGGTAACTTGAGTGACCCCTGATCCCATGGACAACTAGTGTGTGTGACACAGAGGGCTTAGGAGTCTGTCTGGGGCTCCAGTTAGTGAAACCAGGGGGCACACACTGGGTGCTTCTCCTCTCTTGGAGTCTCAGTACCCCCATCTCTGAAACGGACAAGGTCAGCCTTAAAAATGCCCTGGGGACTCTTCTGGAATACAGAAACAAAACTGGCAGATTGGTAGTCCGTTCTTGGCTGCTGTGTGACCTTGGGACTCACTTCCCTTCTCTGGGATCCCATTTTCTCCTCTGTCAAACGAGAGGAGTCAGACAGGTGATTCATCACCAAGGTTCTTTTTGGTTCTGATAGAAGGTTCTAGATTGTGCTGGAAAAAAGAACAGTGTGCCACTTCAGGAAAAAACGAGAAGTCCATTTCTTTCACTGCAGGCATGTTGGAGCCTTTGGCATCAGCAGAATCATTTTCAGGAAATCATCTTAAGCATCAAAAAAAGCTTTCTACACAAAATATATCCACTACCTCATTCATCAGGAGTATCCAGAATGTTGAACAAAAGGGGAATATTAAGCAAATGATGGTACATCCACCAGATTGGAAAAGCCTGAAGACATTAACTGTGGTGTTTATGAAGAGCTGGTTACAAAACAGGAAAAGGCTCCTGTTAGCGCCTACGGAAAGAGCAGGATATACATCTGAATACAGAGAATGACGACAAAGCCTTTAAAAAACAAACCAACCACCAAGTCTCAACAAAGACTGCAAAGGACGACATCAAAATATTAATGTTATCATAGCCCACTAAGACTGTTAGCAACTTTCTTTGTTTCTTTTTCTTTAATTTTTATATTTCCTACAAACCATATTTTAAAATGTGTGCATCAAAAACGTTTTTGTTTTTGTTTTTAATAAAAACAATGAGTAAATGCCTCCAATTTAGAAACTTTCTCCTTTCATTCATCCATTCATTCATCACTGATTCATTCACTCCTGTGTCTGTCCAGCCAAAGCTGAGTGCCTATCCTGTGCCAGGTCTGGGGAATCTAAGGTCCACAGGGAATGTTTCTCATCTGCAGGAAATGGGAATGAAGGATGGGTGAGGAAGAGGGAAGACAGCCCCTTACATAACTCCACACCAAGGGGGGCTCATGCCATAATGGGGCCCTCCAAGTGAGGAGAAACCAATCCTGTCAGTGGGCCCTGCCCTCCTGTGGCTTCACTCAGGCCTGCTCTCAGTTCCTAGGGTTTCACAGACTAGCCTACAGATCAGAAACTCACCCTTAACCACCAAGCCTCCAGCTGTGGGTGGTGAGGGTGAAAGTGGAGGTGGGGAATGGGGTAAGTGTAGAAGGGTCTCCCCAGCCTCCATGGCTTCCAGTTCCAGTGGCCCTGGCTAGTAACCCCTTTTCCATCATGGCCACAAGGCTGTGACAGTCTCTCTGGGCTCTGATTTCAGCCTCCCCTAAGGTTCCTGAACAAGGCACCACCCAGCCAAATCCTGTCTGGCTAGGCTGCTGCTAAGGGAGCACAGGGCTCAGAATCTGTTAGCTCCTATCAGCCAACCACACACAGTTAGCATGTAGAAGGGTCAGACTCCCTGTTCCTGTTGTGTGGGGGCTGACAGATTTCTGGGGAGGGTTAACTCTTTCCATTCCTGGGCCAAGTCAAAGAATGGCCTGAAAACTGTCTGCAACTGCCCCTCCCAAAGATGCCTCCCCACTCCCCCAGGAATCCTCTCTTTAACTACGGAGAAGAATTGCCTTCACCTGCCCAGGTGTCCAGCTTGGGGTCCCTGGGCCTGGCTCCCTACCCTAGGAAAAGAAAAGGTGCCCCCTTTAGCCCTTGGGCTGCTCTGCCTTGCAATCCAACTAAGGCAGATTTCCATTGATTGTCCTCCACCCCCACTCCCGTTTCAACTAGCCCTTCACCCCTTTCACACGCCCCACAAAGAAGGAAAAGGATCTGGGTGCTTAGAGTGCAGTAGAAGCCTCTGACCTCACTGTGAGTTGAGTCCCCCGCAGGATTGCGATCCCCAGAAATTTTTTGGCCTAGCATTCCCTTCCCAGGGCCTCAGTAGGAAAAGAAGTTCCCACCACTCCCCTCCCCCCTGCCCTGAGGGAGGGAGAGAGGCGTCCGGATCTTCGAGTCACCAGAGCAGTGTCTGCTATGGATCGCAGGAGGCAAACACTTCGTGTGTGTGTGTGTCTCTCTCTCTCTCTCTGTCACACACACACACACACACACACACACACACACACGCACACGCACGCACGCACGCACGCTCTCCACCCTCGGGATCACCTCTGAAGCCCGCATTGTACTTGAGGGGAGGAGGCAGAGCTGGGGGGGAGAAGGCTGGGGGGGGCGGCCTCCGACGTGCTCGAAGTCACCAGCCAATCACCAAGCCCAAGGGGGGCTAGAATCTGCCACCCGTTGCGGAGAACCCAAGCCTCCGGCCTCCCCCGCGAACCCCACCTGGCCCCCACCCGCTCCCCTCAAGGCGCCACCCGACTTCAACGTCTCCAACCCAAACAAGCCTCTCCCCCTAAGGAGTCCCTCCCCTTCCCCTGCACTGGGTCAGCAGCCCCAGGAGACACCGAGCTGCGACCACCCTCCGACCCCGACAGCAGAAGCGCGAGATTTCATTGTCAGCTTGGCCACTCTGGCGCGCGTGAGGCGGAGGTGCAGGGCAGGGGGGCTATAGGGCAGGCTCTGGCGCGGGGAGTGGGGAGGGGTCTCCAGGGGAAGTGTTTGAAGCTGCTCCTCCAGCTCTGTCCAGATCCGGAAGCCGCCGGGGGAGGGAGGAAGGCGGGGGTGGGGAGAGCGCGACCTTAAGCGCTTGCGGGCAGCAAGGAGGGGCCGCCTCGGCCAGAGGAAGCTCCCGGAGGCGTCCGGGCCGCCGAATCCCCTGGGAGGCTGCGCTCCTGGGAAGTTTCCCACCGCTTATCCCGAGCAGTACCGGGCGCGCAGACGGCCCTTCCCCGCCTGACCAGCTTTCAGGGTGCAGATTGCGAACTTGAACAAAACTCCTTCATTCTCCAGCATCCCTCACCTCCCCATCCGCGGCCACCAGCCCCGCCATCTAAGCCCCTTGCCTTCGCCGAGACCGTGGAGGAAAGGGGATGGGGGGATCCCAGCGCAATCAAACGGCGGCCAAAAAAAATTTTTTTAAAGGGAAAGAAATTCCTTCTCTTGAGGCCGATTCCCTCAACCAGCGTGGAAAACCCCCAAAACAGGCAAATCTCCAAATGCAGCCAAGATCGCGGCGCGCGGGAGGGGTGCCGGCGGCAGGCGGCGCCCCGCGGCCAGCTCCGGGTTTGGAGCAGGTCTGAGCGCGGCCGCGGGCCGGGGGATCCGGGAGCCCTCGCGCCCGAGAACGGCTCCCCAAAAGACACAAAGCTCTTGCCGCCAACAATACCTGCGGGCTTCTCCTGGGTCTCCCAAGCGCCGGCGCTGCGCGTCTTGCCGTCTCCCTTTCCCCTCGCGGTCTGAGAGCTCTCTTCCTCGCGCGCGCGCGCTCTCCCCCTCGCCTCTTCCAGAACGCGGCGGCCAGATGAGATCCTTAGGAGAAAAAAATGTGAGCGCTCGCACAATTCCTTTCTCTCCACCCGCTGCTCGCTGCAGCCCCGGGCTCGCTCCTTTCTCCCTCGCGCTCCCGCGCGCGCCGCGCCTCTCGCGCCCCACGTTTCCTTCTCAGCAGCCCCAGCGAGCGCCCTCAGTAGCCATTATTCACGGGCTGCCGGGGGACAGGAGGTAATTAGAGACCGCCCCGTGGCCGCATCCACTCGGCAAGCGCGATGCGGGCGCGGGGCGCGCGCCGGGAGGGGCGCGCGACGAGGGGGCTTGGCAGCGCGCAGCCCGCGCCCCAGACGCGGGGGAGGGGAGGCGGAGGAGGGGGCAGAGAGGGAGGAGATGGGGGAGGAGTGGTGAGCTCCGGACGCCAGCAGGAGGAGGGGGCGCCGGGGAGACGCTCCTGCGGCTCTCACCGTGGGGGCTCGGGGTCACCAGTTCCGAGGCTCTGAGGAGCTTAGAGAGAGGGGGTGGGGGTGAGTGTCTCCATTTGTGTGTATGTGTGTGCGCGCGCGCGTGTCAGAGATAGAAGGGGTGGGAGGGAACGCTTGAATATTTTTCCAGTGACTTATGAGCCGGTAGGTGAGCTCTTGGCTTCGCGTTCAGTTCGTGTGTGTATCATCAATGTGGCTGTATATTTCTGGCTTGTCCTACGTGTGAATGTCACGGGGTGTGCGGGTCTGGCTGCGAGCTGTGAATGGCTGCGAGCTGTGAATGTGTCTCTAGGTCTCGGAGGGACTGAGTGATGCGGTGACTGTGTGGGGTCGTGTTTGTGTGTGATTGTTTATAGGGCGGATTGTGTGACTGCGTGGGTGGGACTGCGCCTGTGCGGGGCTGTGACTGCGTGAGGTTGTTGGGGTGGGGATTGTGTCTGCACGGACCCGAGTGTGTCTGAGGGTTTTGTATTCGTGTGGGCTTGTTTGCGAGTGGGATTACGGTTATTGGGGCTGTGGGTTTGCTGTGTAGGGGGCAGTGCCCTGTGCAGGGCTGTGGGTCGGCGAGAGGCTGTGGTGTGTGGCTGCGTGGGGCTGTGTTCTGCGTGTGGGTCTGAGGCCTGGTAGGTGGGGTGAGGGGGTGGCTCACATGGCGTCAGGGATCACACAGCCGCAGAAGAGCCGCTTAAGGCGCGAACTGGTTGTACTGGGGTCGGGGCACAACGCAAGGAGTAGTGGCGCGGGAGAAAAGGCGGAGACGTGGTGGGGCCTTCATCCCGCGCCCCTTCTCCGCACCAGAGAAGCAGCTTGGAGATCCTGGCACTTGCCGGCCCCGTGGTCCTAAAGGCAATGGGTTTGGAGAACCCTGCTGGGCCGGGAGAGCCGCCTAAAGGCTAGGGGCAGCGGAAACTGACACTCGGAGATCCCGGAAGGTGGCGGCGAGGGCTGCCTTAGGAGGCTAATCGTGGTCGGCAGACAGCGGAGGACGAGGCCAAGACAAAGAAGCGCGGGGCCCGGGTCCTCGAGAAGGGACCGCACCTCCAGGTTCGCCCCAGCGGCTGAGGGGTGGCCCAGCCTGCGCGCTAAAGGCTGGCGCGTGGAGCCACGCGGCGGTGGCGCAGCCCCCCCTGGTCCCAGTTCCGGAGCCGCCAAGGGCAGCAGCTCCAGAGCTCCCGGGGCACAGAATTACGCACCCCGGGCGGGGCCGCGGTAGGGGGAGGCGGGCTGAGCTTAGCAGGCGGGAGCTGCAACACGCGGCTGTGATTGAGCGCTCGCTGGCCCGCCCCTCCCCAGGCTGCTCACCGCCCACGCAGCCATTCATTCATTCATTCATCCGCTCGTCTCTCCATCCACTCAACCCACCCTTCTCTCCACACACGTGTCCGACCTATTGTCGGTCCACTAGATTATCGATTATTGAGCCAGGGACCATACACACATGTCAGACCTGGCTCTCCACTCTCTCTTGCTCGCTCTCTAGTCTACTTCACTCTTCTCAACCCCCACCCACGATATCCCACTCAGACCCCTCTCTCTCTTGCTAGAGGAGAAGAATGCACCCCACGACCTCTATCACACTTAAGTTTTGCTGTTCAGTGATCTCCCGACCCCCTCTCCCATCTCCTAACCCCCCTTCCCAGCTTCTACTAAAGTCTCTATACATCCAGCTAGGTGGGGGTAGATAGCTCCACCCCCTCTTTGGCCCTTGCAAAGGCCTGGTGGCCCTTTAAAGAGGGCAGTGGCTGGTAACATATCACCCCATTGCCTGAGTGCCTACCTCGGCCCAGGCCTCTCTGGGCTAGGGCTGGAACAAGTTAGAGGAGTTTCATAAAATGATTGCTATACCTCCAGGTTCTTGGCTGAAGGCTGTGCAGGACCTGGTGGCTACCAAACCTACCACTGGTACAGTGTCATTCCCAAACCAACCGTTTGTACAGTGTCAACTGGGAAACAAAACAGATTCCTGGGCTCTAGCCCAGACCTAATCAATCCAAGTGCACAGAGCCTCTGCACATGCCATTCCTTCTGCCTGAGGATCAGCATCTTACTGTCAGGCCTGGAGCACCCAGACTTCTGAGTGTGGCCACCCATGGACAAAGAGCAGAGCTCTCTCCCAGAAATGGACCCAAAACATGCCTTTTCGGCTGACCTCTGGTTTACCTAGTAAAGATATAGCAAAAAAAAAAAAAAAGTGGGGGGTGGACTGCAGACACTCACTCTTAAGTGAGCAGGCACTGGGCAGCCCAGTGCTCTGGACTCTGGGTTCCCTGTCTTTAAAAGGTAGGCTCCTTAGTCTCTACTTTCTATTATCCAGCCTGGGAACCAGGGTCCCTCAGCTCTGAGGCTGCTGGGTGAGCCAGGAGAGGCCCACCGTATGGACTATTAGACAAAAAAGCCCAAATCCCTAGTAGGGACCAACCCAGCTATAGACAGGCCCTTAACCCATCACAGTTCCACCTGACCCTCAGCCTCAAACTGTCCCTATCACATCCTGACTCAGCCACCTCTTCCACGCAGCCACCCACAAGGACAAGACTGGCAGGTGGGACTATGAGGATGGTTATATGTGCCCCCTTCTCCTGGGAGAGCAGGGACAGGCTCCCCATCCCCCCCTCCCCCCGGTGATCAGAAGAAGAAAAAAGTCCCCACAGTAGCTGATAAGATCCCACACAATCAGGCCCCACCACCTCTCTGACCTCATGCCACCCCCACACTCACCACTGTTCCTTGAATTTATCAGGCGCACTCTTACCCCAGAGCCTTTGTACTTGCTGGTCCCTCTGCCTGGCATGCTCTTCCCCACCTTCTCATTTACCATGTAATTTACTTGTATATTTATTTTTGTTTGCTCATTGGTGTATCCTTTGTACCTGGAATGGTACATTTAATAAGCATTTATTGAATTAATCAAGGAGTGAGTGAATGAATGAATGAGGCTGACCTAAGCCTTCTTCCTGTGAACCTGACCCAGCCCAGCGCTATTTTTTGAACCAACAGCCCCTGTGGAGAACAATAGGGATGGAGTGGGGATGGAGAATACCAGGACAAGGACAGGTCACTTGATTCATGAAAGGATTGCTATGAAAGGACCTCACGGGAGGTCACTCGGTGAGTGCCCTTCGTATAGCTTATCCCAAAGGACAGCAGAGCCCTTCATCTGTTCCACGGACCTCTATGTTGTTCCTGAAGGCAGACTGGCAGAGGGGGCCAGATTCACATCTGCCAAAAAGGGAAGGAAACCCCCTACCTGGCCAGGGCCCTTCTACAAATGTTATCACAGAAAGTCATCAGGAAAGCTCCCCAAGCAGGGATCTGCCCATCTCTGAGAAGAGAAACTCAGGCTCAGAACCAAAAAAGGACTTATTAAGAATACACAGCAAGACAATCTGATCTCTGACTATATGTTTCTAGGGAGATCTTGCTTACCACTGTGTGGCACAGGGCAGGTACTCAATGTGGAAAGTGAACAAATAGCAAATGAATGTAGTGACGTCAAAATTCACACTTAGGTCTACATGGCCCCCAAACCCTTGCTTATTCTATCAGACCCTACTAGCAGGATCACAATGATAGCACCCAGCACACAGCAGGTACTCCACAAATGCTGAGAGAATGATCAGCAGGGGAGGCTGCTTGCCTGGCAGGCTCCCTGTCCTGGCCAGGGGTCTGACTCCACCACCTGCCATGAGTCCTGTCCCAGGCTAAGTGGGGAGAAGGGATTCCCCCATTTGTTTGGCTGGTAGGAGAGTTCTATGGGCTGGGGTAGGGATGTTCACAGGTCTCAAGGTGCCTGATCTTTCCAGGAAAGCCTAGGCCTGGACAGGTTGCCCTTCTGTTTGCCTAGCGCTATCTGCTTTCCTGCAAAGTGTATGTCCAAATGCTATTCCAGGGTTAAATAATAAACAGGAACCAAGGAAGGGACCCCACGCAGGGATATGGGGAGTACAGGCAAAGGGATCAGTAGGGCTGCCAGATATTGGGCACAGTGACAGGTCACTAGGGTTGGGTTAGCCAGGGGTCACTTGGGTGGGCACAAGAGGCAGAGAAGAGGGGCCTGGACTCCACTCACCAGGCCAAGCTGGTGCCACTCAGACCCAGAAGTTGCTTTCAAGCTCAGCCCTGTCTGGTAACCCCTAGGTCCTTGTGGCCTTGGGATACCGTGGAGAAGACAAGAGTGTCAGGTACTTGACCTGCAAGTATGAAGGCCCGGAATCAGAGGTGGGTGAGGCAAGTTTCAACATCTACTCCACACATGTTTATGGAGTAGTCAGCCAGTGATTTCTAATCTCTATCTTTCCTCAGATCAGTTACTCTCCCTATTTCAGAGACTGGGTCACTGATGTCCAGACAACTGACTTGGCCCATGGTCACACAACTTGACTATTGCAGAAATATTTATCCATTTGCTTGGCAAATATTTATTGAGCACCTATGTTCCCAGCACTGTTCTAAGTGTTGAAGATTCAGAGCTAGGAATGAGACAAAGCTTCCAGTTTTTCTAGTCCTGATACAGACAAGAAACAGAATGAATGAGTAAATCATGTAGTATGTTACATTTAGGTAGGGCAGTGCTGTAAAAAAATAAATAAAGCCAGGGAAGAAGGCTGGGAGCATCTTGGGGAGGACTGTTTTTTCACATTGGGTGGTCTGGGAACTCACATTTGAAAACATTTGAGAACAGACTTGAAAGACTAAGGTAGTGAGGCATGCAGCTATCTGGGGGAAAAGCTGTATAGGTAGAGGGAGCAGCAAGTGCAAAGGCTCTAAGGCAGGAGCAGGGTAGGAATTTTCAAGGAATGGCAAAGGCTGCTGTAGCTGGAGCGGAAGGAGCAATGGGGTTAGTGGGAAGAGATGGGGACAGAGAAGTGACACATCTTTGTAAGAACTTTGGCTTTTACAGGGAGTGAGATGAGTCTCTAGTGTTTTGAGCATAGGAGGGATGTGATCTCCCTGAGGTCCTCAGAGTATCCCCCTGGATGCTGTGAAAAGAACAGGCATGGGGCCAGAGCAGGAGCAGAAAGCCCAGTGAGGTGACCCCTACACAAGTCCAGAAAAGCAATGACAGGGCCTGGCCAGGGTTGGGGTCATGAAGAGCTAGGAAGGCATCAGATTCTGGATTTATTTTGGAAGCAAGGCTAACAAGATTAGCTGATGCATTTGGCCTGATCAACTAGGATGGAGCTGTAGTGATCAGTCAGTAGTCATGAGGTGAGTGGGAAAGTCCTCAGGAAGGAACCACTCTACCCGCTTCTGAAAGGTTAATAACCTTCATGCCAATCTGTTAACTGTTGAATAGGCTCCATTTTTAGTGGACATACTGAGAGCAGTGCACTGCCTGGGTCAGTACCAGGTGACCTGCCAAGTCCCTTTTCCACCCCAAAGTTGAGTTTCCCCTTTTTTATGAACATGTCAGTCCAGGTCAGTGGCCATGGGCCCTATTTGCCTTTCGTCCCTCATAGATCCTATTGTTTTCCCAGACCAACTGAGTGAATCTACTCTGCGAAGCTCCACTCCACAAATCTCTCCTTTAGGGTCTGATTATGGAGCACCCACCAAGTATCAAGTATTTTGGGAGACACCAGGGAAACAGCAGTGAACAAAATAGACAACCCACTGCCCTCAAGGGCTGGCATGGTCACTAAGCAATTCTAGCTCTATTCCTTTTTCTCCTACACCAAAACCCTCTGATGCCCAGCACTTCTGCGAGCTGGGCCACCACTCGAGACTGAGAGCAAAACACTAGAGAAAATGTTTTTCTTTGAAAGCAAAGAACTTCATGTTTTAGTTGGGGGGTGGGGGGCATCAGGATTATAAATATCCAAGTTTGCTTAAGGGTTTACGTTTTCAAACAGGTGGTATATCCCGCCTCCTGCCCTGCCTCCCATCCCAGAGGATGGCCTAGAGGTCAGAGGAACATCTGCAGATCTCCCTATTTAGGTTCTGGCCAGAGTCAGGGCAAGAGAAAGTCTTGTTTGGCATCTACCTCCCCCACCCTGGGAATAGGGGTTAGGGGTGTACATCACAATCTCTGCCCTGGGATGGCCCTTGGCTCTACACGGGCTGGGCTAGATTCTGCCCACCAAAGCCCACCAATGCCTGTGACTGAGACCAATTCTTTTTCTGCCTGCCTTTGATCTGTACAACCTTTGATCTCTGCTGCCTGTGGCTTTCTCTGACATCTATCTGTCCATCCTTCTTTACTAGACTGTGGGAGGCTACCAGATGTAGCCATACAACTTCAGACTCGATAGGGCAGACCTATCCACTAGAGATCCTCTTCTCTAGGCTGGGCTCGAGTGTGAACCTCGACCTCTCTGTAACCTCTCACCTCTAGACCCTGTAGCCTCCCTTTCCTGAGTGATCCATACCAGTAAAGCCCTAAGGCCCCACCCCACCCCCACTGACATTCATCTTTTTTTTCACAGCATCTGAGTGTACCAGAAAATGCTGAACTTGTGTCCCTGAGCTTGGAGGAGGCAAGATCCTGGGTTTAGAGGGCTGTGGCTGCAGGCAGGGATGGTGGGAGGGGTGGATTAATGAGAAAAAGGAGAATTGGACAGCTGGAAAGGAAGACAGAAATGGGGAGGAGGCAGAGGGGATGGAAAAGGGAGGGGGATGAGAGATGGGAGAAGACTGGAGGAGAAAAGTAGCAAAAACAAGGTGGTGAGAGGAAGGAATGACAGAGCGACAGGGTGCGCAGGTTGCGGAGAGTGGAGGGCACCAGAGACCCAGAGGGGACGCTCCAGAAGGGCACACAAGGGTCTCCACAGCCTCTTCTCAGCGTGAGGAGGTGCTAGCCCTGCTCTGTGCTCTTTGGCTAGGTCCTGGATTCAGAGGTTACCCCTTGGTTCCTGGCTATGACCAAAATCCCCCACTCCCAGCATATATGGCCTGGCTGAGATCCTGTCACGGCCATGGGAGCAGTTCATAGAACCACATACCTGCTCTGTGCTGAGCAGGGCCCACAGGAGCCTTCTTAGCCTGTGCCCCTACCTCCCGAGGTACAGCCCAGGGCTTGAATCCACATTCTTGGCCAGGAAGCCACCAAGGGGCCAGGGGCAATAGTGTGACTGAGGCCTATCCAGGCCTCTGTGCCAGTACAGATGGACTCCTGACCCCAGCCACTGACTGACTCCTGCCCTCTGTCATGAATGAACTTCTAACCCTAGCCACAGTCCCTAGCCACACACCAACATCTGGCCTCAGCTACAGATTGATCTCTGACCCCAGCCCTGGCTTCAGTCTGAGCCCCGATGCTGGCAGAAACACACTGTAGTGACCATCCCGTGAACACATTCTACCAGGCCACCAGGGACCATGTGGAAAGCTCAGAGCCATCCCATTCCTGAGGTAAGAAGCACCATCAACCCCGGAACATGGTTTACACCGAGACTTCAAGGCCACGGTGACCAAAGAAGGCCCAAGGCCACTGGCACTTTCCCTGAGTCCAGTGCCACTGAGCAGGCGGCCAGTGCAAGCAGGCCATATGCACACATAGACTCACCCTGAGTCAGAAAGACCTACACTCATAGTAACACCCACAGGCCCAGCCCGAGGCCCTCACACACAAACATACATGCAGAGACAAACAAGGCCTGAGACAGGCACCAGCACACATGTGCCAACCAAAGAACCCAAGCACACACAGACTGTCCACACTCTCTGCCCCTTATCACCAGGACACACAATCCCTCCAACCCAGGCCCAGGGGTTCCCCAGGTACCCGAGAATAGGAATGACAACATCGCCCCTCTTCCTCCCCTTCCGAGAGGCTGAAGAACCCTCAGACCCTTCCCTGGGCCCTAGAAGCTTCCTCCATCTGCCTGGAAGGAAACCCCACAAGATGATAAGCATTACTCCGTCCCCCAAACTCAGGGCGACTGCAGACACCCCAGCTTTACAGAGAGGCCCCACGTCACACAGCAGATCTGAGCCATCGGGACATGCATAAACACACATACTCCCCCAGGTGGAACTATGTGGCACACCATCTGTGTGTTCGCACACTCACAAGATCAGAGACATACACATGCAATAATATGAACACAGGAAATGTAAACAGGGACATTTACACATATACGTGTGACACAGATGCATACATAAGGACACACAGGTTCTTCTGTGCAAGAGTACACACTTGAACCCACACACACACCTTGGTGGCAGCTACTTGCCTCCACACATTTGTTTACTTTGACCCCAGGCACCCTGGGACGAAGAGCCCTAGAGCTCACGGGAATCTCTGGGTGGCTCAACCACTACTCAAATGACCCCTCTCAACCCTTCCCAGCTCAGCTTAGAGCTCCTCAGGCCTCTGCTCTCCCTCGATGTGGTGGCACCACAGATGCTGGCCAAAGGTTTCTCCTGGCCTCAGCCCTCAACCCTAGCCAGGTGAGGATCCCTGAAGTACTCCTAACATCTGCCTGGACCTGGGCTGGGTTGGCCAGCTCCCTCCCTGCTAAAGGAGACCCAGTCCTTTGGATGCTAGAGACCAGGGGCTCAGCTTCTTCTGGAATAGGGAAGTCCTGGAGTCCTGGGGAACATTCCACTGGGAAGCTCTTTTCAGGGGTGCCTGAATCTGCTGGGATTGCCTCTAGAAGGATGGAGAAGAAAATGCTGATCAAAAAGGAGTATTGGGGGTGGGTGGGACATTCATTGCGCTGTGAATTTTTACCACTTGAGTGTATGGGGGCGGGGGCGGGGGAGGAGGGGAGATAGAGGATGGGGAAGAGGACAAGGAGGAGGGAAGAAAGGAGGAAGGGGAAAGGGAGGAGGTTGTTGTTCTTGTACTTTTCCTCCTGGTTTGGCTTTATCCCAGATTCCCTGGTGGAAGCTAGGTGATTGTACCACGGAATATGGGGGTGGCATACAAAGATGGTGCTAACTCTGCCAAGCACTCCCCATGGAATCCTCCTAGCAATCCTTCGAGGTAAGTGTCTTTAGCCCATTTTAGAGATGTAGAAACTGAGGCTCAGAGAGCAGAAGTGAAAGGCACAAGGCCTCAGTGACTTCAGGTCCAGCCGCAACCCATGCCCTGTCTTGTAAGCTTTGCACAGAGCTGTTCTTATTCACCTGTTATGCCCAGGGCCCAGCTTAGCAATCCAGCCTAGTACATGTGTGGAGGAAAGTAGAGCCCTGGCTTCAGACACCCACCTGGGCTCTCCAATGAGAGTTACTAGGGAATGAACTCATGGTTCCCATCCTCCCCAACACATCCTAATTCAGGAAAGGTGCCACCTTTGCCCATCCCCAGTGCAAGTCCAGCTCTGTCACATCCTGGCTGCTCTACGCCCACTCTGGGTCCAGTTTCCACAGCTGAGAAGAGAGATAATAAGGATAATGCTTTTGCTCCAGCTTACCTCATGGGGAGAGGGTGTTATATGGGCTGGAAAGCAAACTTCTAAGCCGTGTAATACTTTCTCCCTAAACTTAGCAAAAAGCTCACAATCTGAGACCAGGAGAATTCTCCCAAACCCAGCACCTGATACAAATCAGCTATAAGAGCAAATATGAGGATCTTTCACTCTGAACTTCCAGGGCCAAAACCAAGTCCAACCAACCACAATTAGTATGTCCTTCTAATATTGTTTCCATACATTCTGTAGTAGAGAGTCTGTGTGTTAGTCTCCTTTCTTATACAGTCCGCACCACTGCCAAACTCTGTGACAAGAGTCAAACCCAGCTGCTTCACATTATGTTTCTGAATCTGTTTGTTTCACCTTTAAAATGGGAGAATAGCAGGACCTGGGTTGTATAGAGGATTGATGGAAATTAGTACATGAAAGTCACTGTGGGGTTTGCCACATCATGAGCCCTTCCTTGATAAAGGTTAGCTCTGATTATGATTATTCCCTCCTGGCCTATGGAGAGATCTGAGTTTTCAATCTCTGGGATACATATCAAATTCCAACTTCATGGTGATAGTCTGAATGTTTAATTTGGAAATACTACTTGGTTGTGGCGCTGGGACAAATGCCCACATTTTGTCCCCAGTGCCAGATGACTATAGACATGTGCTCTTGGCTACTAATCCTCAAGTCCATTCATAACCTTCCAAAGGCCAAGCAGGGGTTGGGACAGGGAGGGTCTCCAGAGCCCCATACTACAGACCAGAAACTGGGGCTCAGAGAGGGAGCTGAGGAGAGGTAGAAGCAACAGGAAGACAGATTTCACCTCCATATAAGGAAGAGCTTGCTAACACGCAGAGCTGCCCAGAAATGGAATGAGCAAGCTGCCCTGGGAGGTGGTGAGCAGCCTGTGGCTGAAGGCGTGCAAGTAGGAAAAGGTGGTCTCTGGGTGGAGATATGCAGGCAGCTCAGACACCAGACAGAGGAGGACTGCTGGAATCTCTGGTCCTGTAACTTCACCAAGGCCATGTGAACAGGAATGGAATTCCAGAAGGTCAGTGCTGGGGGCCAGAGCAAGCACTCCTACTCTAAACCTGCCATGTGAAAGCCTAGCAGACTGGCAGAGCTCAACAGGCTGGAGTGAGTGGGCAGCCCCTCCAAATCAATTCCCTGCCCACCCCCACCCCCAGGTCACAAAGCATTTGTTTTTTAGATACACCTACTTTTTTAACTGTAAAAGTTGGAAAGTACAAAGGAAAAAAGGAATCCAGAGCCCCTTCTCCCTGTGACAGTTACTATTTCCTTTGAATCTTCTCTGTGCTTATCAATTTTGTTTAGAAATCCTGGTGTGCTCTAAAATTTTTTTATTGAGATGTAACTCACCCTTATTAAGTGGTTTTGGTATATTCAGAGTTGTGTAACTATCATCACTACCTAATATCTGAATATTTTCATCTTCCCAAAAGGAAACCTATACCCATTAGCAGTCACGCCCCACTCTCCCCCATACCACAGCCCCTGTCAACCACTCATCTACTCTCTGTCTTTACAGATCAGTGCAGTCACCTCTTCCCAGCCTCTCTGAGCCCACCTCTGCCCGCTTCGGCCCTTATGGCAGCCAGAAAAAACCTAAAACCCAAGTCAGATCACATTCTCCCTCACTCAGAACACTCTAAGGCTCCCATCTCACACAAAAGTTAAAAACAAACTTAGGCCAGGGCCTACAATCCCCTATGCCAGAGGTCTCCAACCTTTTGGCACCAGGGACCAGTGCTCCTATGAGAATCTATGATCTAAGGTGGAGCTAAGGCGGTGATGCTAGCTCTGGGGAGCAGCTGCAAATATAAATGAAATTTCGCTCGCTCTCCTGCCTGCCACTCACCTCCTGCTGTGTGGCCCGGTTCCTAACAGGCCACAGATCAGTACCGGTCCAGGAGTTGGGGACCCCTGCCTTATACAATCTGACCCCTGCTACTTTTTGGCCTTATCTCCTCCCACTCTCCCCAGAGCTCCTCTGCTCCAGCCACTCTGGACTCCTTGTAGCTCCTCAAACACATCGAGCATGGTCCTGCCTCAGGGCCTTTGCACTGGCTGGCTGTTCCTTCCCCCTAGAACACACTTCTGCATGTCTGCTTAGCTTTCCCCACCACTCTATTTCTGTAGCCCTGCTTTCTTTTTCTTCATAAGACTCATCACCTGACATATCTTTCCGTCCAGGCTTCTCCCCCACTAAAATGACAGCTCTGTCACATGACATCTTGTTTGCGCCTAGCATGGAGTTGCAGCTCAGTGAATATTTGGGCTGTTTCCAAAAATGTAAGCAATGTAAAAGGAGCAAATGCAAAACCCAAGTGCTCACAGAGCCGATGTTATGAACTGGCAGCCCTTCGCCTGTGGACATGTACGGTTTAAACCACACTGTGCCTTTTGTTAATTGAGCCAGAAGAGTTCACATAAAAATCCAACTTCCTGCTTCTCTTGAAAACACAGAGCTGGTCATCCAGGGCTGCATACCCGCATGACAACCATCAGCAGACACTGAGAGATTGACCCTGGGGGGTGCTGGGGTCCTGGCTCTGGGGTCTGCGGCCAGGCCTGGGACTGCCTCTGCCAGGGAGGCCCTCCACAGGTATGAGGCTGTGAGGTCCTGGGAGGCAAATGTCTTGTCACTCCTCAGAGATGCCCCAGTTGTGGCGCCCGGGAGGAGAGATATAAGTCTTCCCCTACAGCTGCTCCCTGACTGACCCCAGCCTCATCTCCTACCAAACTTTGCTTCGCAGGTTCACCAAGCTCTCTGTCACCCCTTGCAGCTGCTTGGCCCTGTGCCTGCTCTCGACTTCATCCCTGTGTTTTCTAAGAGGCTCTACAGACCTCACTGCGCCCCCCCCCCCAGGGCCCATCCAGGCTGGAGGTGAGGAGAGGCATGTGGTTTCACACCCACTCCCCACAGTGCCCAGCTGCAGGAGGCCCTTGGGAAGCTTTGTTGAAGGACTAAATGAATAGCACCCACCCTGAGGGCCATGAGGGATTAAGAGATATGCAACTTGGGTCACGCTCAGTGCCAACACATTTGTTAATCACGGACGGTGCACTAGTGCACAGGGGCACAATGATAGAAAAGCTGGGGAAGGCCTGCAGTGGGGACACAGGTCCAGAAAGAAGGCAGGAGAAGGACTGGAGCCCAGGCATGCTGCTGCAGTTGGGCCTCTGCGTGTGTGTGTGTGTGCATGCATGTGTGTGTTCACACTGGTGAAGGAGGGTTCCAGAGAGGGCAGTGTCTGGAGTTCTCCTAGGGCCTCAGTCTCCCCACCTGCACACAGGCTCCCTATCACCAGCCTCTCTAGCCCTATAGCTCAGTTCCGCCTCCCTACCCTGAAGAGGTTTTCCTGTACTTCTTTTCCATCCATCAGGATTTTGCTGCATTCCTGTGAGTCATTCTCCAAACAAACCTGGGGGAGGGAGAGAATGGAGCAGGGGAGGGAATAGAGGAGGCTGGATGCAAACCTGGCCCTGCCTCCTCCCTCCCTCCTGCTCCCCCTCAGCACCTTCTCCCATGCACACATGTCCCCGCCACACACACCAGGAGAGTTCTGAAGTATCTGGTCAGCTTGTGTCATAGACTTGCTGTGTGACCTTGGGCAAGACCTTTGCCCTCTCTGGGCTTCAGAAGAAAATGACCCTGAAGGTCCCCACCTATAGGACTCATGAGCTTCTGAGGGGACTGTCAGTCTCAAATGAGGTAGGGCAGGAAAGTGTACCCTGGATGTCCTTGAAGCAGCCTCTGCTCACTTCCGTGTCTCAGGTTCCTTACCTCTGAAATGAGGAGAGGGCAAGTCCTTGATAGACACAGGGACAGGGGGACACATGTGCCAGGTACAGCTGGGCAGGGGGCCGAGGCACAGGCAGGGCAGCTTATGCCAATCACAGGGCCCAGACTAGCCGCCAGCCCCAACACAGAGCCAGTGAGGCTGCCACTGAAAGTCCCAATTCCTCATACTGTGCAGGTATTTCCCAGGGAGTAGGGAGGATCAGAGTCCTCTGACTGACAGAACCAGGGTCCAGGCTGTGAGAAGGGCCTCTGGGTGGACCTCAGCTCTGGGAGTGCGGGATGAGACACCACTGAAAAAAGGAGAAAAAATACCCATACCAGCAGCGGGGACTGAACCTTGGCTGTAGCTGCATGTACGTGTACATGTGTGTGTGTGTATACATGCATGCATGCATGTGTTCATAAGACAGGTTCCCCAGGAGTCAGTGGCTGTTTTTCCTGAAAAGCTGGCTTCTGCGTCACCCTCACTGTGACCACCACCTCTGACCCATAGGTATATGCAGCAGCACATGTGTCTGCATGTTGTTTGTATTCTCAGAGCCCCAAAGTGAGTGTACACATGGTCACATGGCCAAGGGCCGGTTGACAGTTGAAGGCATGTTTATGTGTGTGAGACAGATTTCGGAGGGTATGAGAAGGGGGTGTGTTATGAATGTGACCGCAAATGGCAGGTGTGTGTGTGTCTGTGTGGCTGTGTCTGTACTGCCACAGTGGGCTGGCATCTAGGAATGAGTATGCATGTAAGAGGACTTTCTCCTGAAATACCAGCTCTTGGAAATACCTGCCTTGGACTCCTTCATTCTCTCTGGCCACATGACAAGCAGGTGTCCCAATTCTGGTAGCTGCACCCACACATGTACATGCACCAGGCACGGGACTCTTATCATCTGTGGGCCCCTTAAGATTTGGAGCAAAGCTCCAGGCCCTCTACCTAGGCAAATGCCCTGACACACATCCCTTTGGACCTGGTATTAGAGTTCATGGAGCCCAGACAGGGGCCCTACCTTCTCAAGGCCCAGCAGGTTCTAGTTCAGGCCTGGATACCACAGCTGGCCCAGGGGAGGGAGACCAGGGCCAAAGGGAGGCTAGAAGCCTAGAAGAGCATGGGGGTTTGGGGTAGAGCCAGGCCTTGTAGGAAGGAGACCTTGGGGGGGCAGCTTGGCAGATACTCCAGCCTGGGACTGGAATACCCCACAGTGGTCTGCATGTTGGGACATACGCAGGGAGGGTCAGCTTATAGGCAGGATAGAACAGTGGTAATCAGAAATGAAGGCTAGAAGGCAGGCAGAGCCTCTGGAGGGGCAGGTGATAAGAAAGAAGTCAGGGCAGTGGATGCCTGGGGGCCAGGAAGGGGGGATTTCTGAATGTATGGGAGCAACCAAAACAGAAGGAGAGACTAAGAGGAACCTGCCCCAAACTGCCACTAGCAACACAGCAAACTGCAGAGCGGTGAGCTCAGAGAGCTCCAGTCAGCTCCCAGCTCTGCCTCTCACCCAGGCTGAGTCACCTACTCAGCCTCAGCTGCCTCCTCCACTGGAACATGGACCCTATCCTCCTCTCAGGGCAGCAAGCGGCTGGCACACAGCAAGCCCTCCATAAGTGGTCACAGTTGTTACAGCGATGGTTCTGGAGCACATGGGAAGAACCTGAGGTGTGGGCTCCTCTTTTGGTATAAGTCCCCTTTGCTCAATGGGACTCAGTCTTCCCACCTGTAAAATGTGATACTCTGGCCCACTCTGCACCTGAGAGTAGAAAAGGCCCACAGAAAACTCTAAGATAAAGCACTCACTTCGTACTTGGAGTGAGAACAGCAAGGGTTCAACTCCACACCCTTACAGTTATAAAGCTGGAATGTTCTGGGTGTTTCCATGTGGGCTTAATCATTTGAACGCAGAAAGAAGATGGACTCCAGTCAGCTAACTGGCATTCACCCAGGGACAGGGACCTGGTTTTTCAGACAATGGGCCATTGCTCTGTGCCCCTCACCTTGTCTGGAATCCTTGGGTCATTAGAAGGGGAATGTGGGTAAGAGATGGCCACTGGTGAAGGATGGGAACACAGGGGAAATGAAGAGTCCCTGAGTCTCAAAAGTGACAAGCAATAAGCTGCCTGGGGATATGACAGCAGCTGTGTAAAGTATGGGAGACAGTGACCCATTCACCCACTGAATCCAGATCTTGTCTCAGGAACACTAAGATTTTACCATTCTATATTGGGGGGCTTTCCACTTGGTTCCCCCAGCCTCACCCAAGAAAGCAGCCCAGAGGGGAGGATGGGAAGATGCAGAAGCCAATTCCTTGTTCATTTATCCTAGGCCAATAACACTTGTGTTGTGAGAGAAACAAGGGGCTTGTTAAGCTTCAAGGGGTCTCCTCCCGGGGAGGAGGCCAGCCCCCACCTCTATTGCCACCTCCATGACAATATATACTTGGAGGACCCACAAGCTGAGGAGTCATTAGAGGGAGTCAGGTGGGCAGCAAAGGGAACAAGAGGAGGGTACAGGGAAGGGCAGTAGCTGGAGGCAGGAAGAGGACAAGGATGGCAGGGACAAGGCCTGAGAGGTCAGGGTACCCACTTCTCCACTTCTAGGAAATGGAGAGGTAGGGCCCATATGGCTGCAGCTTCTGAGGCCTGTGTCGGGCTGTGAGGTCTGAGGACCTCAGGAACCTTCTCCTTCTCTCCATGTTCTCTCTAGCCTCAAGTTCCACGGAGTCTGTGAGCTCCTAAATCAGCTCAGGGCATCTCTAGTGGCCTCCGCCTCACTCAGAATGAAAACTAAAGTCCTGGCCATGGCCTGGAGACCTTTCATAAACCCTTTCCCTCACTCCACTCCAGTCACACTGGCCTTTGCTATTTTTGCAACATGTGAAGTACATTTCTGCCTCAGGCCCTTTCCAGAGCCATTCCCTTTGCCTGCAGTGCCCTTCCCCCAGATATGCACAAGGCTCACTTACCTTTCTCAGGCCTTTACTTATAGGTCACCTGCTCAGCGAGGCCTTCCTAACTCCCTAATTTAAAACTGCAAACACCTCCCCAACTCCTGAGCTTCTTTTTTCCTTGCTCTATTTTTTTCTCATTGCACTTACCACCTTCTAATACCCTCTATAATACTGTTTCCCACCAGAACAAAAGCACCACGAGGACAGAGACTTCTGCTCTGTTCATTGATGTGCACTTTGAACAGTGCCTGGCACACAGTAGGGGCTCGATAAACATGTGTGGAATAAGTAAAACACCCCGTTATTCAAGACAGGAAAGTCTCCCTTCGAATAATGAAATATTTATAAGTCGTTCCCCCTGCAGCAGTTTCAATTCCTTTTTTTTTTTCCTGAGACAAGGAAGAAACATACCACCCCTTCCCAGCTTAGGCCCCACCCCCAAACCAATGGTTTGCTCTTGGGCAGGAGGGGTAGTCTCATTTTCTTCAATGTTCAGATCACTAACCAATCCACACCCTGGACATCTCCCTGGATGTTGCTCAGGCACTGACTCTGCATTGATTCCCCCAATCCTTCTCTATCATTGTGCAGGGCACTCCCATCCAGCCCACTTCTCTCCCAGGCTACAGGTGCTACCTTAACCACTGGCCGTCTAGCCCTGAGCTCTCCCTGTGCCTGCACTTCCCTTTCCAACCCCTGTCTGGTCCTTGCCCACCCGGATCCTTGGCCCAGCCTCCTACCTGGTCTCCCTATCTCTGACTGCTGGCATTTCATTTTATGCACGATTCATCATCTTTTAGCCCAGAGCACTGGGCTCAAGGCCAAAGTCTCTCTCCAGCCTGGTCATTACCTGGCCCTATCACTTCTTGGCCTTTCCTCAAGCAGGACCCACTGCCCTGAATGCCATTCATTCCCTCTGCCCAGCTCTGCAAGGCTGATGCCCACTCCACCCTTTCAGCGTCCCCTACCTCTGAGCCCCTATACCTTCTGGGCCATGCCCTGCCATTCTGCAGAATGATCTCTAGCTCCTCACCTTCCTGTGGGCTCCCTTGAACCTATGAAACAGATGCTCAAAAGACATTTGATGAATGAATGAATAAATGAATGAATGAATGAAACAAATTAGTGAGAATGTGAATAAATGAGTGAGAGTCTAAGTGGAACAATTCTAGAAATAGGTGAGCAATAAAGTTCTCTTTTTTCTTTTTTCTTTTTTTTGGCCAGGTTTCCTCTACAGCTCATGGTTCTCCAGTATGTACCTCTGGTGGAAGGTCACACTTGAATAATAATGACAGTCAAGGTGTATTAATGAGGATGGGCTATTTTGCAGTAATAAAACCCTCAAATCTCTAGGGGTTAAAACAACAAAGGTTTGTTTCTCATTCATACCACACATCCAGCAGGGTGGCAAGTAGGCTCCTGCTCACTGAACAGTCACACTCTGGGCTCCCTAGGGAA
>NW_006433941.1:5259964-5263531 GCF_000325575.1 Pteropus alecto
AGAGTTCTGGCAGAGAAATGCTCAGCCTGGGAGAAACATGAGTCTCATTGGCCAGAACTGGTCACAAGATCCTACAGGGCCACAAGATGTCCAGGAAGTGTGATCCTACCATGGGCTTGGGAGGAAAAGGAACTGGAAATTTTAGCAAAAACTCTAAGTGGACTCCTCTAATGACACTAACAACAATACAAGCAGCAGAGGCCACTTATCAAGTACTTGCTGTGCCCTGGACTCTAAGGACTTGGAGTTTCACTTAATACTCCTGGCATTATTTTGAGGCCAATACTATGAATATGCCCGTTTTCCAGATGAGACAACTGAAGCCCAGACAGTGAAGCACTTGCCAAGGTGACACAGCTTGTAAGTAGTGAAGCTGGCTGTGTAATTCCAGCATTCATGCACCACGCTGCCCAGCAGAGGCTCTCAGCTTCCTCTGCCAGGATGGCTGAGGGTTAAGGATTGCCTAGGAAGATGAGGAGGCCCCCATGCAGAGGCCATACTCAAAAGAACCTCCTCACACTGCCACCTACCACACAGCACCTACTAGATCCTATTCCCAGACATCTCCAATGCTAGAACACTTGGAGGTGATGAGGCCAGTCCCAAATGTTACTAAGAGAGAAACTGAGGCTCAGAGAAAGCAGTGGCTTAGCCAAAGTCACATAGTAGAGCTGTGCAGGGCCAAGAGGAGATCACAAGTCTCTGTCTATTGTGGCCTGAGTTTCCTCAACTGCCTTGAAAGCACTGGGTGCCTTGGAGCAAGCTCAGCCTCAGCCAGGGCCCCTCAGAAGTGAGTGTGGTCATGTATACCCCATCTTCCTGGCAGGCAGGTCCACTGAGGTAGTGTCCCCAATTCCTGGCCCAGCAAACCTATGCCTGGTACTTCACTGCTCCCAGGAACAGCTCCAATCAGAAGGGCCAAAGAGAGAAAGAATGAGGTACATCTCTACTCTGAGGTTCCACATCCAGGACTTCTGAAAACAAGGTCATGGGGCCTTCAAAGAAGCCACATGGGGGTCTGTGGAGAGTGGCATGGAACAAAAGAAGTCAGTGCAGTTGAAAACAGACCCACCTGGAGTCATATCCTGGCTCTGCTGTGACCTTGACCTCTCTGAGCCTATTTTCTCATCTGTAAAATGGGGTTATCACCAACAGATGACATACCCAATACCTGACACATAGTAGGTGTTCAATAAACGTTGTGGCCATTATGATGATTATTATTATCTTTTGCCCACCAACCCCCACCCATCAACTTGAGCCCCAGACCACGATTAACATCTTTCCAGAGCTATAGGTGGGTACCCAAACCAGAAAGGACCATGGCTCTGCCTGTCAAAAGAATGCTTCTCTCATATGGTCCTTCCCAAAGGTTCCATGCCTAGGAGCTTGGTCAGAAAGAGCTCCCGCCCTGCATCCAAACCCCCCACTCAGCATTCATGCCTCAGAACCCCTCACAGCCCCATCAGCCCAGGCTTCAAAAACAGCTGTCTTCCCCAGTCTCCTCTGAGCCTATCGTCTGCCTGGAGTCTCCAAGTCTCCTTGCCTACTATGCCCCGTGCCCCACAGCTCCTGGGGGTAGAGGCAGAAAGTCAGAGTGAGGAACCCTATGCATAGCTTACAAACCCAACCACCCAGTTCACAAGCATTTATTGAGCACCTACTACATGGAAAGCACCATGCCGACCACCATGAGAAAAAGTTGAAAAGGCCATGGCCCCACTACTCCACGAGCCCACAGTCTAGCAGAAACATAATAGGCATTACTGATATAGCACAGCCCAGTGGTTACAAACACAGGCTTTGAAGTTGTACAGACCTGTATTCTAGGCCCAACTCTGCTACTTCCCAGCTTGAGTGTCTTTGGGTACACTGCATCACCCCCACTTGCCTCAGTGTCTCCATCTGCAGAATGAGATAGTACCAGAATCCACCTTACAGGTAGTGACAAGCTACTAAGAGCTTCATGCAAAGCCTGGTAAATGGTAGCTGCTCAACCCATGTAAGCTTCATTCCTTGCCTTGACCAGGCAAAGGCAAAGCCCTGAGGCATGCCAGTAAAGACCTCCCTCCAGGTTTCTACCACCTCATTAATCAGGAAGGACTGTCCACCCGGCTGTGATGCCACCTGATACCCCTGGCAGTCTGCCCATTCACCTCCATCTTGTCTGCAAGGACATCTGGGGACAGGGATGGAACGTGCCAAGTTCTGGCGGAAGGCCAGACATGCTGGGACCCCAGCAAACCAGAAGAGGCCCACCCAGCATGTACCAGTGCCATCGAGCCCACATAGGTCATTGCCAACCCCCCACCTCCAACTGTGCACGCATAGTCAGCCCACAATAAATATCTGAGGGTTAGACTGGTGGTGAGGAACCAAGCTGAGGCTACGCTGTGTCCTAAGATGAGGTGGATGGTACAAGCGTGCTTGCCATCAGAAGGCCTAGATTTGGTGCTCTTGGCAGTAGGGAAACACTGAAGGTTGTTGGGTAGCACAGGAACCTCTGCCCACCTCTCTAGCTTTATGCCTAACCCCCTAGTGAGCTCGAGCTTTTTGTGGTCGTCCCTTACTGTATCAGGCAATGTTGTGCCCTAGGCCTTTGTTCCAACTATCCCCCTACCTGGAATGCTGTTCCCAGCACCTCTAATTAGTTAACGTTTATTTTTCTTCTAAGCCGAGCTTAGAAACCTCTGCCAACCTTCCCAATCTGGGCTCAAAGACAGTACTCTGCTTCCTCTAAATTGGTCCTTTTTACATTAGAGTACAAGTATTCCTTTCTAAGGCCACCTTGCCCAGACAGGAGTCACTGGAGGGCAGAGCCCCAGTCTGACTCCCTCTGTGCCCCAGCTCTGCCTAACCCAGGGCAGGGCCAGGGCCAGAGGTCTCCAGATGGACACTGCGTTTTGCTTTACAGTTCTGTCTCTGAGATGGCACAGAAAGACAATGCAGGAGGACATCTGAAGAGACCATGTGGTTGGTGCAAATCAGAGGGGACAAGAAACTGGAGAAGACAGAAAGGAGGGGCTAGGGTGCGTGCAGGAGTGCAGAAGAGAGGGGAAGGAGAAGTGGGCCATCTTGGAGAAACCCCATAACAGGTTCACCTACCTACTCTCTCCTCCCTTTTCCCCTTCACTCTGCAGAAAGAGAGAAGAGGGGTGAGAGAGGAGGGACAGAAGGAGAGAGAAGGGGATATAGGCCCCCCTGGGCCTGAGGCCCCACCCAGTGGCTGACCTGGTAGGAGTGGCGGGGAGCACAGGCAAGTCCTACAGAGAACACCTTAAGTCTCAAGGCTTCCCTAAGGTTCCCATCATTCCCCCCAGTTTGCAGGGCCCCCAGTCTGGGCAGAGGGCTCAGAGCAGCACTGTAGCTTCCAACCCCTGTGCCATCCCCAGGTGGAAGCAGAGAGGGGGCAGTCAGACCAGACTGTCCTCAAGGAACTGTGGGTCTAGGGAGGCAGGGCACACTCAGACACTATGGGCTGCTCTGCCCCCAACAGAGGGACCAGACTCATCCCAGGAGGACAAAGGCTCCCTTTGGAGGAACAGAAATGGATTTCAAGGGCAAGAG
>NW_006433941.1:5263570-5281143 GCF_000325575.1 Pteropus alecto
CTGAAAGGAAGGAGGTAAAGCAGAGGCAGAGAGAGGCGTCCAGGGCCTCTGAGAGGTCACATGGGACGCCCTCCAAGGTACCCAGCACAAACTGAGCGAGCACCATAACTACTGTTGGTGCAGAGCAGGGTGGCACTGGGTCAGTGAGCAGCAGCCGGTCACAAAGAGCCTTGAACGCCAAGCTAGTGACGGCCCAGCGCCGGGAGGCAGGCGGGCAGCTGGGGCGGAGTGATTGAACCCGGCTGCCGGCAGAGCACGTCTCCACCAAGGGAGGGCGATAAATTAAATAAACGACCCTGCCCCGCCAGCCGCTCCCCACCCAGCACCAGGTTCCGAAGATGAACGAAGCTGGGCCACCGCCGGGAGGGAGGCTCAGCCAGAGGCCCCACCGCACCTCCCGCTCTGGCCCGCCCCGGCCCGCCCCGTTAGGCGCCGTTTTCCAGGTAATTAAGGTCGTGGGGCGGACACACATCTGCTCCCGCGGCCAGTTGCACCCGCGGCCCGGGCAGGTGCAATTAAACCCGCGCATTCGCCGCCATTAAGCATTAATACAGCTCATTAGCATAAGAACGAGAAGATGCTTGGATGGCGGCAAAACCCCGAGGGGCAGCGGGCGAGCGCCGGAGGGGCGGCGGAGGCGGCCTGCCCAGCCTGAGCCCCAGGAAGTGGCTCAGGCCTCCAGCTCGCACCCCGAAGCCCGCTAGGGCAGGCCAATCTGGGAGGGGGCCCAGGACAGGTCCCAAGAAGAGGTCTTTGGACGGCAAAGGTGGAGGTCCAACAGGGTAGGTGTCTCTATCCCAAAGAGACCACTGAGGAAACAAATCTGGAAGTGCCATGCGACTCACACAGGGTCCCCCAACAAGGGAGCTAAAACCCAGGTCTCAGCCTACATATGATTCATTTATTCAACACAACAGTAGTAGCAGCCAACACTTAAGCCAGTTCTAAGCACTTAAAATTTCTCAGTGATCTCAGCAACTCCAGGAGCTAGTGAGTACTTACTTACTATTGTGATCCCTATTTACAGAGGCAGAAACTGAGGCTTGGAGAGGGATTTTGATTTACTTGAGGTCTCATGGTATATAAAAGAGCCAAGGGGAAGACTTGAACCTGGGCAGCCTGGCTCCTGAGGCTGGGCTCATAAAAACACCACCGTGACTAGGCTGGGAGGGTTTACCAAGGAGGAGTGGGGACTGTGGCTAAATGGAGGCTGTGCCATCCTACCCCTACTGGATCAGACTTTAAGTCAGTACCACCAATCATGGCCTTGAAGGAAGCAGGTTGTAATAATCCAGATGAGCTGTAAACTGGAAATTAGGACTGCTCACTGCCAACTCATTTGATTTTTCCCCTCAAACACTGGGTGGGCCTTCAAAATGGGTCTGTAGGCTGGACATGGCAGGAGGACAACCAGTTTGCCACCTCGGTCTAACACAGAGCATGGTGCATGGCAATTAATAGATGTTAAGAAACACCTATCCAGCAACTGAACAAATGAGTACATGAATAAATAAATGCCTCCCTCTGTCATCATAGGATAACAGAGACTGCTTTTCCCATTTCATTTCTTCCAAGCTTCCTTTGGCCCAAGGGGGTGATTCTGTGAGAGCAAAAGGGCTAAGACAAAATGGCAGGTGGAGCCTGAGGCAGGAGCTGTGCTGTGCTGTGGCTCCCAGCATCCCCTGGGGCAGTGCCTAAGGCATTCCAAAGTCAAGGTTGTTGCCAGCAGATGTCTTGAGGGCCCTGGTAGGGAGGGCAAAGAGCACTGAGAAAGGAGACACAGGCTGCCTGAGTTTCACTCATAGGTGATGGAGCTAGAAGGAAACTTCTAGCCCCTGAAGAACCCAGAGAAGGGGGACAGTAGCCTGGAGACACACAGCAAGAAATCTGGATCTCCTGACTCATTCAAGTACTAGTTGAGCCTTTCAGGTGCCTGAGAGCACCCCCAGCCTAAAGAAGCTCTGCATGTGTCCTGTATGTCTCTGTCTTGGCTTGTGACAAATGTGCATTCCCATACAGGAATATGTAATGACACAAATAACTTGATTATTTGATTAATTCTCTTTCCCCCCTTGACCACACCTCCCCAAGGGCAGGAATTATGAACACCAAGATCATGGCTGATTTCAGTCCTGGCACACAGTAGGCCTGCAAATATATTTGTCAACCAGATGAAGTATTATTACTACAGTCAAGTGCCAAAGAAAAATGAGTGTAGATGTGGGCATTCATGGGTCCCAGAGGCCTCAAACACCCCCTACAAAGCTATCTCAGGGTCTGGATGGGCCTCAATGTCCCCACAGCTGAGCTAGCTGAGGGGTGCAGACGAGAGGATCTTGGCTCCCCTCTTCCCAGACCTGACCCTGAGAACAGCCCAACCCCTCAGTTGCTGGCTGGCCTGCAAAGGTATCTGTCCCAGGAGGGCCCTAGGCAGCCTCATTAGGAAAGTAGTGACAGACACATTAGCTGCTAAGGTGAGGGGAGGGGAGCTGAGGGCAGTCACAAAGCTGAGGAAAACCAAATGCATGCCACTTTCTGGGATGCTGGGCCCTGTCTGGGCCACGGGCTGTAGCTGGGGAGGGGGCAAGAGACAATGCCCTAAGTGCAGAGTTGTCCCCAGAGCTGGAACTTGCTCTTGGGACTCAAGGCCCAGAGGAGGGGGATCTTCCCATCATTCCTCATTCTTGCTGCCTGCCTCCTGACTGGATTCAACTCACTGAGTGATCCTTGGCAAACCCCTGCCTCCTCTGTGCCTTGGCTATTCCAGTCCTGATGCTCTGGGCAAGAGGACCACAAGGACCTGGGAATCCATCCCCACGTGGTAGAAAACTGAGGCCCAGGGGGTGCTGCCCCAGAGCAGAGTACTGGAGGAAGAAGCATACTCTGCATTAGGGTCTTGGCTTGGCAACTAACAGGCTGTGTGCCCTCTGGACTTCAGTTTCTAAATCTGTGAAATGTGGGCCTGGAGCACTTTGGCCCTGGAGTTCCCTCTGGTCTCTGAGCCACGGGGAAGGGATTGTCAGTGTACCTTCAGCCCCCAAAGCCGATCCTTCCTGGAGCCCGATGCCCAGAGCCACATAGCAGTCAAAGAACTCAGGTTTACCAGGCATTGAGTTCCTCCAAGTGCCCAGAGCCAGAGGGAAAAGCAGATGCTAGGCAACGGAGCCAGTGGCTACTGCCTCCAATTCTGATACAGAGCACGTAGGAAAAGTCCTACACCATACTCCACATGCACACAAGAACAGGCCTCACATCATAGGACATACAGATGACCACACAGTCACACACTCAGGTCTCCCACCCACAAACACAGACAGATACACCACAGAGGAACACAGGTCCCCCCAATGTTGTGGATACCACCACATATATGAGCGCCTGCGACATGCTCAGACAAACCTACCCCCTCTATTCATTTCCCCTACTCAGACACACATACACAACCACACGTTAGACCCAGTCACAAACACAGACACCCTCACTATACACACATAACATATACACGGGCACGTATTCAGCAACCAACACAGACTCATACAAGTGTCTGGATGCAGCAACCATGCGAGAACTATCACTCCTTCCACATACAGAACCTCCCCGTCCCCCCCACCCTCGCCCAAAAAAACATAAAAGACATGGACACACTGCACACACACAGGCCAGAAGCCCAGAAAACACACAGACACACACCCATCTTGCAACTTGGTTACATTCCATAGGGCAGGCAGCACCCAGAAGAGCAAATCCAGATAAATAAATCATGTTCAGAGCATCAATCTCAGCCCCAACCTGGCTGCCTCCCTGCTATAGGTAAAGTGAAATGGGTCTTAAATATTTTATAAATAAATAAACCTGTTAAAAGAATATAATTTACTGGGCTGTTGGCTGCAGGCTCGCAACATCCCTCTACATCTTTTCATTTCAAAGAGCAGACGGTAGTGGTGGCAGGTGATGGCCAGTGGGGCACGGTGTCTGGTGTCCCACCCGCCACCCCTCTGTCAGGGATATTATTCCCAGGAAAAGGGGCATTCTGTGATTTTCCATTCACTAAATTCAGCTGCTGCTCAGGAACAGGGCCCTGCATTCTCTTGTCTCTTCAGCTTATCCCCTCAAGCCTTGGATGCTTTTTAAATGCCAATCCATCCCTGGCAACTCTGATTTTCCAAGGCCTGTTTCATGCAGGGCTTGAATGTGTTAGAATCAAACTGTCTGGGAATGGGGGAGAAGAGGCCTGGCAGCAGGGATGGGTGGGGCAAGGGCAGCTTGTAGCTGGGCCTGAGAGACAGCTGGGCAGAGGGAGGCTATGCCAGGTGCCAGGCCTGCATGTCCCCAGGAAGAGGCTGAGGAGCCCAGGACAGAAATTGCCTCCTAGGACACAGAGAGGGAGCAGTAGGTAGGTCACAGAACCAACAAGGGGTCTTTGAGCCTCAGCGCAGCTAGGCAAAGGAGGCCCTAGGTGAGGCTGAAGTCTGAGACCTTGCTGCAGCCTTGCCCATTCTGGGGCCATTAGAGCCCCTTGCTGCTGGAGTCTGAATCTCAACTGGGCCCATAAGTCTTTAATGTCCCTGTCCAGGTTGAATGGCCTCCTGGGCCACAGCAAGTAGGCCTTCCTGGCCCAAGCTGCTTATCAAAGTTAGTGGCAACAGGGAAAGGCTCCTGGGGTCCATAGACAGGGAAAGAATGAACAAAGTCAAAGTCACTGTCCAGTCTGGCTCATTTCTGAAGCTCTCCCAAGAATGTGCTTCTAGTTCCCTCAAGATTCCCACACAGGGAACAGGAACATTTATACATTAAATGAGAAAATCAGGATATCATATGCCATTTACAAGAAAGTGATGGCATGCTTAAAAACACCAAACCAAAACCCCCATGAACAGGATGGGGAAAGTCAAAGGTTGCTAACTTTGGACGCTGGGAGTATAGATGAATTGCTTTTAACTTGTCATATTTTCAAAGTCTATAATAAACCTGTCCTTTTATAGTGAGAAAAAGTTATTAAAACCACCAAGTGCCTTAGAAAACCAAACATATAGCATGACTCCATATTTTATATTTGTCATGTTTATTGTATGTCTACAGAAAATGTTGACAACAGTTATGTCCTAGGGTGAAATCGCAGGAAATTTTTACTTGTTTTCCTGTATTTTTACAGTTTTTAAGTTTTTGTGAAATCAACATAATAATATGATCATTTAATTTTAAAAATGCTTAGGGCTAGGAAGTTCTTTTTTACTTCCTGCGTCCTTCCTGCTGCAAATGAAGCCCCTTTTCACTTTCCTTGGGTGGATGTCCTGACTGAGGCCTGAGAAAGGCCAAAGGACAGCTGCTCAACAGGCACACAGTCTCCCTCCCGAGACCCAAAAGCTGCCGTTAAATTTAGCTAGGCAGTCCAGGCAGGAGTGGACAGAGGTCAGGTGGAGTAGGCACCTCTATAGAGCCTGGGGAAAGGAGGCCCTGGAGTGACCAATTGGGGATTTATGACACCGAAAGGGGGGTGGGGGTGGAGGCAGGGATAGGTTAGCAGCAAAATTCCGGAAGAGGCTGCCCCCAAGGTAGGCGAGGTGCCCGAGCTCAGGAGGTAGGAATGTGCCTCCCGGCCAGAGTACAAACAAATAGCTGCCAATAAGGTAAAGCCTGTGCTTCTGCTCCTGTGCTGGAAAGAGGCCGGCTGGGAGGCAGGGTCCAGGCCTTCCGGACAAGATGGTGTAATGGGGTGCATTCCCGGCCCCTCCTCTCCCAGGCACTAGGGCTGGGGTAGGCATGGCTGGCCCATGGGCAGCCCCAGGGAGGAGCAAAGATGGAGGCCCAGAGACTGCGGTTCAGGGGAAGCGTGGCGTGGAGACCGACCTCTACTTTCAGTGGCCCCCTACAGCGGGAAGCGGGGGGAAGGGAAATTTTAAAAATAATCGATACTTTCTTCATTCTTAGATACAAACATTTGAGATTTTTGTTGTTGTTGAAGTGCCGTTGCAATCAAAATAGCTGCTGGAAAAGCAAAGCTCAACCTTCATCTTTGTTCTTACCCTTTCAGCTCTAATCATCTTGAATTGTTAAGGTGAATAATAAAAAAAAAAGTTAAGGTCAACAGGAAGCAAGCACCTCTGATGGGGACGGCTTTAATAGTGTGTGTGTATGGGGGGGGGGGGGGGGGGGGGGGGGGGCGGTGCAGCCTCTCCATTATCCGGGCCCTAGGAAGCGTCTTTCCACTGTCCCTGACGCAAGATTGCCGGGCTCGGCGAGCAGAGCCCGTCCCAAGGATACCCGGCACAGGACCCAGTCACCGGGAGGGCCACGGGCCTCAGCCTGATACTGAAAGCCACCGCCCACAGCCCTAGGTTCCGGGAAAGACCCTGGTTCAGCGAAGGGGCGGGGCCTCGGCAGCCCAGCTCTCCAACCCCGCGGAGCACGCCGGGACGGGGCGCTGCCATGGCGACGGGAGCGCCGCGCCCCGCCTCGCCCCTCCCAGCGTCGCGGGCACGCCTGCGGGGCAGGGCTAGTCTGCTAGAACGCCGCGAAAGAGGCCCCAGAGCGACCAAGATGGTGGGCGCCGTGGGAGGGAAGAGGAGGGGAGGGCAGGAAACTCGGGAGTTTGCTCTCTCGCTGCTCCCCCCACCTGAGGTCGGGCCGAGGAGAGGAAATGGCCCGGAGGCGATAACCGAGCTGCCTGTATGTCTGACCTGACAGCTCTCCTACCTAAGCAGGACTGCCCTCACTAGGATCCACAATTTGACACCCCCACCCCCCAAGATGGCTCCTCACCCTCTCCGCAAGAAGGCCCTGTCTTCTAGGCTGTCTCTTCCCCAATCCAGTGCGCTTCCAACTCCCATGAAGGCGGGACATTTGTTTCCCCAGGCCTAGGGGCCTGAGATGCCAGCCTTTATGCACCTATACCCAAGTGTGTTGCTAGACAGCACGAACCTGTTTCTCCCTCAGCATGACTGCCATCAGAGCCTCTAAAGTGCCCACAGCTCTGAGCAGCCATCCCTGCCCTTCCAGGAGACCCAGCTAAGCTGGCAACTCCCTTGTGGACCCTGATCCCCTCCTACCCTGTGTCCTCCCAGCAACAATGGGGGACAATGGTAGGATGGGAGCTTACACTGGGCCAGATCACTGTATTCCAGAGTCCTCCATGTGAGTGACTCTGCCCGGGTTCGGTGGGCATACAGGCTGAGATCTGTTAGGGAGTGAAGTGGCAGAGCTGAGACTCAGGCTGTGACTCTTGTCCATATAGAGTGGCACTCCCTACTCACTGGACGCCCAGCCTGGGCTGCTCCAGCCGCTTATCTCTGGTCCAGAGCAATGGCCTGGCCTCCCTCCCCTCCCTTCCCCCTCCCCCTCCCCACCACCACAGGCCTGGATTCCCTTCCGAGCCGCCAATCTGCAGCCACACAATGCCCTGTTTGTTTGCTTTCTCTGCTGCTCCCTCTGGATCTGATGTCTTTCTCTGCTACCTGCCGGCCTGGCTTCCTCTCCAAGCTGCCTTCCCCTCCAAGCTGCCTTCCCAGCCAGTTGAAGGGAAGGAGGGAGCAGCCATTCCAGCAAGTCTGACTCACAGCCGTTCCATCGTTCCTCAAATCTACCTCCCCAGTGCAAGGAATGCCTAGTTAATGCGGCCTGACCACAATGGCTTTGCAGCCCCCTCACTGTTCTCAAACTGTAAGGTGCCAGCTGAGTGGAGCAGGAGTGATGTCTCAGCCAGGGGTTGGGGGAGGGGGAGGGGAGCCAGAGAGGTCCAACCAACCTCCCCTCTTCTTTTGTGAGCAAGGCTTGTTTTGTTTGTCAGGAAGGCTGCCCCTGACTTCCCAGCAGTCCACTGGCTGCCAGGAGATAAGGAAATGAATGGGACCAGGAGGGCTGAACTGGAGGAGGCAGAGGGACTCCCGGGTTTCATGGCCCTCAACTACCTCTCATTCTTTATTGGGTTCCTAGGTAGCCCAGGCTCTGGGATGAGGATTTATAGGTTGCATTGGGAGCCTCACTTGGTGGGTGCCCTCTCCTCTCAGTGCCCACCCTGGGCAGATCTCTCTGCAGTGTCTTGGGAAGCCCTATCAGCCTGAGGTGAAACAGGGCTTTCACAGGCAAAGAAAAATAAACACCCGCATTCCACACCATCTTCTCTACCTGCAGAGGGGGGCTGCCCTCTCTCCCTGTTCAAATAAAGAAACCCAACACTGATACTGCACAGAGATACCACAATCTCACCAACTCCCTCTACCCAGGGCACCTTTACTGTGCCCTACCACCACCATACCATACTGAGTGGCCAGGGGCAGGTCCTAACCTCCCTCCCTGGGCCTCCTTCTTCCCCTTCCTGTTCTCCACGCAGAGTTTAACCCCTACAGCCACTCTAGGATAAAGGCATGATTATGCCCACTTGACAGATGACAGGAGGCTCCAGGAGAGAAAGCCACAGGACTAAAACTGCCTCAGTCAGAATTCAAGCTTACTTGTGATTCTAAGCCCCAGAAACTTAAGAGTCAGTGATTATCTGCCAAATGGATGAGTGACCACCATGAGGTGGTGAGTGAGCAGCAGGCAGGACTTGACTTTGGAGCCCAGCAGACGTGGTCTCCAATCTCAGTTCTGCCATTTGGTTGCCGTGTAACCTCAAGCAGGTTACTTAACCTCTCTGAGCTTTAGTTTCCTTGACAATCTGTACAGGACAGTTAATAAGGCTTAGAGAAGACCACCCAATGCCCAGCACAATAGCAGGCACTCATTAAATGATGGCTTTTCTCCATGATCCCTTTCAGCCTCCAAAGAGACATTCACTTATTAGAAGAACCAGGGCTCTCCCACCTCTGCTTATATCCATCTGGCCCTGCTGCCTACCAGGCATCCCCCCCAGTCACCATCTCTGGCCCTCTGGAACACTCAGGCTGAGACCAAGGGCTGCCAAACTGAGTTCCCCAGGCTTCTGTTCTGCCTGAGGGACCAGAGCCTGTATGTTTAATTAGCCAGGGCGGGGCCCCAGGGGACAATGTCACCCCAAGGGAACAAAGCCAGCTCCATCCACATCCTGCTGGACTCAAGAGCCACTCAATTAAGTCTGATTTGGCAAAACGTCTGTTTTTTGTGCTATTTCGGGCCACAGTGGGGATTTTCTGTGTGTCTCGAAGGTATCCTAAACTGGATTCCTTCCCACCTCCCCCACCCCTGTGTTTGAAATGAAAATATTGTTCTTCCTCCTCTCTTTTTCTCCTGATTCTCCTCCCCACCTATCAGAAGGATGCAAATAAGAGAAGGGGCAGAGGTTGGGCCCCTAGCACTCTCTCCCACCTACCAGGCCTCTGCAGGTCTCCTAGGCTCAGCCCCCCAGAACACAGCATGCTGGGAGTTGTAGTTCCCTCAAACCAAGCAAAGGGGAGAGGTCCTCCAGCCTTTAACTTCTCCACACCTCTGGAAGCCCCTGAGGGTCATTTTCTATTCTCTCCTCAGACACATCAAGGGTCTGTCCTTCCCACCACACACCTTTTGAATTTCTGCCCCTGAGCCTTTGCTTGAGCTGTGCCCTGTGCCTGGAAAGGCCTCCTGCAAGGCCCCCCCTCTATGGAGTAGAAACCCTCTTCCCTATCTTTTTAGCTTGCAACACTATTACAAATCCACATCTATGCACTTATTTCCTTAATGTTTGCTCAGCTACCAGACTGTAAGCTTCAAAACAGCTGAGGAAGGGTCCATTTGATCACTAATGTTTCTCCAGGGCAAGGTTTCTCAACCCCCTCAGAACTATTGACATTTGGGGCCAGAGAATTTGTTGTGCATTGTAGGTTGTTTAGCAACCTACCTAGTTGAGACAACCAAAATGTCTCCAGACATGGTCCAAATGTCCCCTGATGATTTTGTCCTTCAGGGGACATTTGGACCATGAGACCCACTGCTCTAAGGCCTGGCACAGTGCCCCTCCCTCCAATGAATGAATGCATGATTCTCCCCTTCCCCCAATGATTTTTATTTTACCTCTTTACCTCTTATAATCATGTATACATTTTTATTTTCTCTCTAAGACCAGAAGCTTCCAGAATACAGGGCCATGTGATCTCAGCTATACATCAGTGCTGATTGCCCATAACTATTTGCTGAAGGAATAACTATCGAAGCATCAGAGAGCACAGAACTAAAACCCAGTGTGGTTCCCTCCTCCTTACCCAGCCCTGGATTACAGTGTGATTTTGCTACAGTAGCTAAACTTCTCTGGGCCTCAGTGTCTTTTCAGTCATTGTAATAATTCTCTGTCCTACCCGGTTAGTGAAGGTTTATGGGTTAGTGAAGGTTTACGACTTCACATATCTAAGAGGCTATTGCCACCAAGAAGAAATCTTTAAGGTGATTTTTAATTTACATCTATATTTTCTGAGAATTATTACCAATAGGCAACATTTATTAAGTACTTTGCTATGTGCCAAGTACAGCTAAGTACATTAGAGGCACCATCTCTTTTAATCCTCTTAAAAACAAAACTATAAAGTAAGTACTATTATTTTTACTGTTTGATAAATGAGGAAATAGAGGCTCAGGGGGCTGGAGAGACCTACCTAAGGACACCAAGATATGGTCTGGTGACCTCTGGCAATTGAGGACATCAATCAGAAAACACTTTCAGCTTCAACACCTGATACTGAAATTCTTTCTTAAAGTCTGAAGCCTGCCTGGTGTCAGGAAGAGTTAGACCTTTCTAGGTGAATAAGGCCCTTGCAGGGCCTCCCCACCATCAAGCCTCACCCTTACCCACTGAGCTCCTGCTACAGCGAACATGTTCCAGGTCCCTATGGAAAAACTAGACAAGGCCAGGAGGCAGCCAGGAGTGCTGATTCAAGAAGTTGGCCTGCTTAGGCGGGCGCTTGGCTTGGAGTACCACTACTCCCTTCCTGGGTGTCATCCCTCTCAGGAAAGCCCTGGCTGGGGCTGACCTTCCTCAGCATCAAGCTGGTCTGTTAGATTTTTCAGGGCAGGAATAAAAACAATGAGGAGGAGAAGGAACCATTCTCTAGTACTTTCCATATACCAGTCACTGTTTTAAATATTTTATCTGCATTAATTCATTAATTCTCCTAACAACCCTATGAGATAAGTGCTATTGTTTCCCCTATTTTACAGATAAAGAAACTGAGTAAAGGAAATAAATGATTTCCCCAAGTCAGTAAGTGGCAGAGCCCAGATCTGAACCTAGGCAGATGAACTACAAAATGCATGTGCTTATTCACTATGCTGTATTAGAAATGCATCACATTGTTGGCTGTGTTCCAGACCCTGGTATGCAATGTGATTTATGAATGAATGAGTGAACAAATGAATGAGTTTGTGGTTGTATAACCACATTCATTGCTGCCGAAGTCACAAGCTGCTGGATGCTTTCTCCAGGTCCACCCACACCACTGGGGCAAAGTTTCTGTTGGAAACAGAAACTGGCCAGAAAACTATAACTCTTACCTGCCCCACTGTGTAACAAAGACGCACTGAATCCATCTGCCTCAACCTGACTGGAAAAGAAAAATTGTTTTATCTAGTGTTACTTCATGGAAAGTTTAGATGGAACCTGGCATGAAGAGGAAAGGAAGAATAGCAATCTCCTCTTGCAAAGTCCTTTAGCAATAAGAGTAAAAGCCACATGCTGAGTGTAACCAGGAGGGGCCTGTAATCATGCCCATTTTAAAGTGAGGAAATGGAGATTCAGAGAGGACAGCAGGTACCTGAATTTGAACCCAGGCTGGCCTAAGCCCAAAGCCTGTTTATGACTCCGAGCTCAGGGCCTCTGTGTTTTCCATGCCAACTGCATCATCACATTTAATGCTTAACAGCACTTAATGTTCTCATTTTGACAGGAGAGGAAACTGATGCTCAGAGAGGGAAGTGACTTGCCTGAGCAGCAGTTGGAACTAAACTTCTTCCTAATTCCAATTCCAGCGCTTCTCCCACCATACTGCCCTGTGGACTGGCACAGTCTCTAGGGAGGGAACTCCACTCGAGTCCACATGTCTTTCTTCAAGACGCCCAGCCTGGGGCCTGTCCACACTCTGAGCAAGCCCTCTGCCCCTGTTCTGTTAACCTTCTCCACTGGGTCCCCTACATTCTCAGCCCAAGCAGTTGACCCTCCCCAATTTACAGGTGAGACAGGCCCAAGAGGAGAGGGAAGATGCCCCCAACTAGCGCAGGCTCTCCATCCCACAACTCCTAACAAGTGGCTCCCTAACACGCCCCCTCTCTCTTCCGCGCCACCCCCCTACCCCGCAACACACATACGCACTTGGCCCTGCCACATCTGTTCCTCACTCACAGGACTCATCCCCGCCTCTCCCCAGCATCCTGGTCACCTTCTCTCCTGAGCCTGATCACTGTGCACAAACTGGATTTCACTGTCCACCTGGCCCACAGACTGGGAGGGCCTAAAAGGCCAGACCACAAGCTTGCTCATCTCTGGGACCAGTGTGCACACTGCCTGAGGGAAGAAAACACTGAGGGAATGTCTACTGAATGAAAGGATGGTCAGATGAATGAATGAACGAATGAATGTTCAGTGTTGCAGGAACCCTAGTACTCCTGGATACTTCTTTCCCAAGTCAGCATAGTATTCAGCAACAAGAATATTCCTCTCAGTCTTGGGGGGAGGGGGAGAAATTTTTTTAATTAATTAAATAAAAAATTAAAAATAAATAAAATAATGAAAAATAAAAATAAAATGTTAAAAATAAATAAATACCAAAAAATAAAAAAATAAAATTAAAAAAAGAACATTCCCCTCACTCTCATGTCTCCTTCTTCCCCCACACCATCTCTCTCTCTCCCTTTCCCCTTTCCCTGGCTGCCTCCTTTTCCCACCTATCTCATCTTTCTCCCTCCCCACCAACAACGTGTGTGTGTGTGTGTGTGTGTGTGTGTGTGTGTGTTACCATCACACACACATATTCACACAGGTTCAAAAACCAATAGAGCAAAATCTCTCCTTTGCCAGCCAAGCCCTAGTATGTCCTACTAGCCCCTGGCCCACTCTCCCTACCCCCTCCCTGGTATCACATTCCAGTCTCAGATCCCCGGTGCCCCCCCACCCCCACCCCAGGCACAGGGCACAGCTCTGGCTCAACCATCTCCTCAATACCAGGGGAAACAGGATAAGCCAGTTTCTCCTCAGCCCCCCTCAGGGGCAGCCTGGGTGGGGGCTGGGCCCCTTTCTGGCTTCCCTTGTCTCCGCCAAAGTCAGACAGAACAGAGTCCCTTGACCAGCAGATCCTGCATGTTGCTGCTAAGGATCTCAGGGGCCCACAGACGCAATGTCAGGCTCTCATCTGTGTACTTCACCTGGTCTTTACTACCAGGAAGCATTTCTGAGCATCTCTGTGTTCCAGGCCTTGCCCTTGGCAATGGGGCTGGGGGTGGGTGGTGGGTGCTTTCAGGCCTAGATGCTCCAGCCTCTTTGGGGAGGACAGACACTGACAGAATTACCGATAATAATGCTATGCCATGAGTTTAGACAAAGGGAGATGACTCATTCTGCCTCAGAGGTCAGAGAAGGGGGAGACAAGATGTCTGTTTTGGTCTTGGGAGGCAGGGAAGAATGTGAAGGGCATCCTAGGTGGAAGGAAAAGGCCAGGTAAATTCACAGGGGCAGGGATGTACATGGCTGACCCTGGGAAGGAGGGCTGTACTGTGGCAGAGAAGGGGGTTGGATGGGGACAGAACAGGCACAGGACGCCAGAAAGGGCCCCTGCAGCATGGGAAGGATTACGGACTGCGCCTTTATCCAGAAGGCAGCATGAGCCCCTGTAGTATCAAGAGCAGCTGAGAAAGATCGGTCTGGTAGTGTGGCCCACACTGAGTGGGGACAGGATGGAGGCAGGGAGGCCAGCAAAGTGGCCCCGGCAATAGCCAATTCTATCTCTCTTGGCTATGGTAAACAGGCCATGTCCATTTCAGCCTCCAAAGACATGCTGATGTGTTCCCACTGCCAGGAACACCCCTCGTTCTTACATAACTGTGCTTGAAGCAACAGCTCCAAGCCCCCTCTTCCATAAAGCCTCCACCTCCACAAAGCCCCACCTCTGGCCAAGACTAGGTACACCTGCCCTTGAATGCTAGAGCTCTGGTCTTCTGTCCCACCTATCTTGGAAGTGAATCATACAACATCTCCCTCTGCTATCTGGCAAGTCTTACCAAAGATGCTGCCCTACAGTCCTTCCCTCGTCATCCCCATTAACACCTGAACAGTGATTTCACGGGGGTCCTGTTTCCTGCGGGAGCCCTACCATGAGCTCCCATGACAATGCTGATCCCCTCAGGTATTATCTGGGTCTCAATTACCTACTCGGCTATGACCTCTTGGAGGCAGCTGCAGTAAGCACAGGACTTCAAAAACAGTGGGTCCCTGGAAAATACTTGTTCCCTTGGGGCCAGTAAGCCCAGGGGCCTCTCCTACAGACACTGCCCAGTATACACTGCTGTGCACATGCCTCCACCTCCTCCCTCCCTGCAAAGCCACACATTGGAAATTGGGGAAAAGAAACATCCATGCCACAGGCACAAGCAGCTATTGAAAGCAGCGAAGTGCGCACATGGGCTGCCATGGAAATAGAACAGTAATAATAATGATGGTGGTGGCAACAGGCATTTATAAAGACAAGTACTGTTCCATATGTTTATATGGATTGACTCATTAAATCTTTACCACGGTCCTGTGAGGCCAAGATAGTTATTTTCCCCATTGTTAGGATAGGGACACTGAGGCACAGAGAGGTAAGTAACTCATTCAGTGCATGGTGAAGCCAGGAGTCAACCCAAAGCCTTGCCCTGAAGCAACTCACCCTATGACCTGGCAGGGACAAATGGAAATTTAAAAAAAAAAAATGGAAGAGTAATCGCCCAACATATGTTTTCATTTGGGGGAAAAAGAAAACTAGGTATGTATGTTAGATACATATATAAATGAATAGCAAAATGTCTGGAAGGATATGCTCAAACTGTTAACTGGGATTACATGTGAGGAGGGAGGGAAGTGTGGAGAGAATTTTTACTCTATATACTTCTGGGTTTTTTTGCATTTTTCATAATGAGAAAGAAAAATCCATGTGTTACTTAAGTAATTAAAAAAAGAAAATTTGTTAGGGCCTTTTAATGTTTGTTGAATGAATAGAAGCCAGATTCATTTTCTAGACCTTTTTTCAAAGTCTGGATAAGACCCATTAGTGGATTGTGAAATCAATTTCAAGAATTGTAACCGGTAATTTTTTTAAAAATCAAATAAACTAGAACAGAAAGTATCAGATCAACTGAGGAAGTAGAAGAATTATTTCACTAAATCTTTATTTCAGTCATATACAGTAGAGTGAATGGAACTGTGACCTAAAATGTATTTCTTACTACAGGTCATCAGCTAGAGTTTGAAAGCCATTGATGGAGACTTGGAAGTCTAAAGAGGAATAAGACAAGGGCCCTGCTTGCAAGGACCTCTTGGTCCAGTGAGAAAGAAAGAAGGTTTTGGAGAGAGTGAGTTCCCTCTGTTTAGGAAGCCAGTGGGGCACCTGGCTGTTGGGAAAGGTCCTATTTAGCCCACTCCACAGTGGGTGTCTGGGGCCTGAATCACCATATACTCTCCCCTCCAAGGCTTTTGCCTATGAAAGCTTTTGCCAAAATTTTGGGGTATAACCTCCCCCAGACCAGAATGTCTATGTCCACTCCCCTGGGTCACCCAAAAGGCCACTTCTCCTTGCTAAGGATTTCCTCCTGGATGCTCTTGGGACCAATACATTGTCAAGTAGGAGGGGTGGGAAACTAGAAGATTCCTTTCCAGATTCCAAATGCAGACTGCCACGTCCCAGGGAAGCCTCTGGAAAGGCAGCTGTGTGGTTAGTTGGGAGGCCTCCACTCAGTCTGCAGAGAGAGCTGCCCCCACCTAGGGTGAGCCTCACCCTAGGGAGAGCCAGGTCTGAATGCAAGATGGTGTGGGGGGAGAGAAGCAGAGCCCCCGGCCAGGGGCTCCCATGGCACTGGCGTCTCCACATCAGAACTCTCCTGACCCATCCTCCTCCCCTCCCAGGGCGGCAGACAACTAAAAAAAAGATAAAATAAAAAGTAGTTTCCCTGCTCTGACGTCAGCGCAAGGTCTTAACAGCCCAGCAGCGGCATGAAACTGGATTGCAACCAGATGTAATGCTCTTGGATCCTCAACACACCGCTACGTTGGAAGAAAAATAAAGCGTGCAGCGGTGGGGTGGGCACTTTGGGTGGGAGGGAGGCATGAGGACCCGCGTGGGTCCTTGCATCGGAGCCTGCCGAAACCACGGGAAAGGCGCTACGGGAGTGAGTGCTGTGCTGCGACGTGGGAAGCTCTGGGCCCGGGTCCGCCATTCAAGCACGCTGCCTCCCCTCCCCCAGCCCCCCAATAGCGCATTGTTACACTCGGTTTATCCATTCAACGCTCCCCACACCCAGGGGTCCTAAAAAGAGGGCATGGCTCCGGTCCCTGGCGTGGATTTGAGGAGTACCAAAAGCCCCAAGAAGTAAACCGTTTACTGAGAAAACGGGCGCCCCAGGAAGCTGGGGCCGCAGCGGCCTCAGGCCTAGATGATGTTTCGCTTCCCCTCCGCCCCTTCTCGGCGGCCCCCGCCGCGACCAAGGCTCCAAATGTCACCCCCGTGTCCTGCCACTCCCTCGCCCCCGCTGCACTCAGCGACGCCGCCTGGCGCCGGGTCCTCACGTCCGTCTCTCCAGGGTTCCCTGCCTCCAATCCACGAGGGCCATGGCCTGGCCAGCGCGATACTGTCTGGGAAAACAGGGCTCGCATGTCCCGCGTCCCCGACCGTAATAGCACCCTCCGAAGGGCCTGCGCGCCCGGGGCCTGGCCGCATCCGAGCTCCCCGGGCCTCTGGGGCCTTTTCCTGCGGGGTCGCGGGGCCTGCACACAGGCCCGAGCGCCGCTGCCCGCGACGGGGTAACGCGTTGAACTCTTGCGCCCCATCTCCCCAAGCAAGTCCTCCTCTCCCCTCGCGGCCGTTCCTTAAACGCCGTGGCCCACACCAGGCCCCAAGTCTCACAAGAAAACGTTGGCTCCCCGCCCCCCACCTCCCTACCCAACACACTCACAAAGCTCCGCTCCCAGCGCCAGGCGAATGCCCCCCACGTCCCCACCCCACGCTCGGCAAACACTCCGCGCACCCCAGCGCGCGCAGAGACCCTGGCCACACTGGACCCGCGCTTCTGGCGCCCCCACGCCACGAACCGACCCCAGCCCGCGGCACAAATCTTCCTGAAGACCCTCATCTGCGGCGCAGGGCGCCCCCACCCTGCAGCTCCCCAGACGGCCATCCGGTGACCTCGCGCACCCCCCACGCCACACAAAGCAATGACCCCGCGGACCCCTACATGTCGGTCCAACGCGCGCTCGCCCCCGAATCCTCCTCCATTCCTCAGCCTGCCTCGGATCCCGATGCCTTGCGCCCCACCCCGCACCCCGTGCTCACCTCGGCGCCCGCACTCACTCGGGGACCCTGGGTCTGGTGCTGAGACTTCGCGGCCCGGAGGGCCAGTAGGCCATTGGGGGTCAGGGCGCGGCGGCCGGGCCAGCCCGCGGCCAGGGAGAAAGGAGG
>NW_006433941.1:5281282-5286811 GCF_000325575.1 Pteropus alecto
CTGCGCACCCAGCCGGGTCTGTCTGGTGTCCGCGGGTGCCGCGGGTAAAGGCGATCCCCTCCGCACAGGAAGAGCGAGCGGGCGGGCGATGCGGGGGGAGAAGGAGAACGAGAGCGGGAGGGAAAAAGTTCCCGGGCGGCCTGGCGGCGCTCGCTCGCGCCCCAGGCGCCAGGTGGGCCTTGCGCGCCCCGACAGCACCCCCTGGCGGTCTGCGCTCCTCCCTGCGGCCTGGCGGCGCTAGCTCACAGTCTGCTCCGGCGCCTTGGATAAGAGAGACTTGGCTGTGAGGTCCGGATAGAGACCTCAAGGACTTTCACGCTCCGCCTCGGGCTTGGGAACGCCTCGGGACAAGGGCCGAAGTGACTGCTGGAGTCTCGGGCAGAGGATTTGAACCGGTATCCTGCTATCAGGTGCTTCCAGTCTCTGGCCTGGTCTCTAGGCCAGACTCCCACCCTCACCCCACCATTAGCCTTTACCGTGACTTTCTCTTGGTAAAGAAAACATTTTTGACTTCTAAACTCAATAGACCGGACATAATTTTTTTCACTTACTCGGCACAGAGATATGTGGCCCCTGCTGTCATGGAGCTGGTGTCCTGGTGGCAAGAGACAGACAGCAAAGGAATGCTTACATATGGAAAGATAATTGCAGGGAGTGATAAGTGCTGGGAAGAAGATACCGAAGAGATAAGATCAGGGCTACTTAGCTGGGAGTGTGAGCAGGCGGCCTATCAGAGCAGAGAACTGAATAGCAAGAAGGAATCTGCCATGGATAGAGCACGGGAAGAGCATCCCTGGTAGAGGGAAGAGCAAGTGCAAAGGCCGTCAAACAGGAGAGAGCTTGGGGCATAATGAGCATGGGGATGAGCATTGGGCACGATGAAGGCAAGGCCAATAATGGAGGACCGGGGTCTTCAGGGCTACAGAGGGTCTGGGGAGGAATTTGAATGCAATTCTAGTGCTATGAGAAGGAAGCCATTGGCAGATTTTAAGCAGAGGAATGTTGAATGAATGAGTGAATGAACCTATTAACTCACACACTCCCTGACGACTGCCACTCTAAGGCTTCAATTTACCATCAGCTCAGGCAGAAAGCCACCTGCTTAGGAAGGCTCCCACACCCACCTAGCCATGGTCCTACGGTGGGGGAGGGATGGTCAAGGCATCAGAGCTCACAGGTAACTTGTGGACTAGTGAGTTCCTCTACCAAACTTCAGTTTTCTCATCTGTAAAATAAGGCACTGGGGTTGATAGGTACAGTGCCCTTATATCCTTGTAGGTACCTGATGACTCTACCCCTTTCTATAATTGTCTCATTTGATCCTGTAGCCCCTCTGTAGGCAGGCTTGTTACATTTTGCTCATGAGGAAATTGAGGGGCAAGTGGTGAAGTCACCTATCTGGTTCTCATGCTAAGGTGACAGAGCTAAGACTTGCACCCAGAGAGCCCTTCTCACCACATTCAGCCACCCATCTCCCAGGGCGAATATGAGCTATTCAGCTGGATCAAGATGTGAACTGCAGACTTGGTTTCTGAATCTGGCTCCTCTGTGCCCAGCTAGGTGGCTTTGGATAAACCAGGTAACTTGTTGAGTCTCAGTTTCCCCATTTGTAAAATAGGAAAGTAGTAGTTCCTACTTTCTGGGGTTGAGAAGATTAAATGAGGTAGGTAGGATGTGTGAAGCATTTAGCCCAGAGATTGGCATGCAGTGAATGCTGTTAGCATTTTAGGTCAGACGCTAGATGTGTGGAAATGGTCCTTTTCATCCATTCGGGGGCTTCCTAGCGCCTAGCAAGGTTCAATCTCCCGCCGTCCCTGTGTGAGCCAGCTCCTGGGGAGAACCTAAGGGAAAGCCCAGCACCAGGAATGTCAATGGGCAGCAAGAAGAGGAGCTGCCCCTAGGGGAAGGAGACCACGTTGGGTCCAAATTCTAGTGACTGCCATTTCTGAGCACCTATTATGTGCCAGATGCCTTCCATGTATATTAGTTTCCTGGGGCTGCTGTAACAATTGACTAATGAATCTAGTGGCTTAAAACAACACAAATTTATTCTCTACAGTCTGGAGATCAGAGTTCAAAATCAGTTTCATTGGGCTAAAATTAAGGTGTTGGTAGGTCTGGCTCTTAGAGGCTCTAGGGGAGAATCTATTCCTTGCCTTTACTTGTTTCTGGATGCCACCTGCATTTTGTGGCTCGTGATCCCTTGTAACCTCCAGAAGGTGGAAAAGGCAAGGAAATAATTTCTTCTGTTGTCACATCTTCTACTTTCTCCTTTGACCATCTTGCCTCCTCTCATAAGGCCCCTTGTGACTACATTAGGGCTACCTGGATAATCCAGGATAATCTCCCCATCTCAAGATCCTTACCTTAATCACATCTACAAAGTCTCTTTTGCCAACTAAGGTCACATTCACAGGTCCTGGGGATGGGGACAAGGGATCTTTGGGGTCATTACTCAGTTGACACAAAAGTGCTCCTGGGCAGCAGAACTGACTCCTACCCAGGAGGTCTGGCTCCACATCTCAGTGCCAGGGTGCCTCCTGCTCAGGAGGTTTGCCAACTAGCTGACTTCATGGGGCAAAGCATTCCAGGCAAGAGGAAGAGGGTGGACCAGTCTGAGAACAGGGAGGCAGAGGCAGTGTGGGAGGGGAGTCCATACAGCTCTGTGGGGGGAGGGAAGGCACAAGTTACCTGGACCCTGATGAGGCATCTCTGTCCACAACCTGTCACACTCGAGGGGGTGACCAGGTAGACTCCAAATTGGGCCGACACACCTGTCCCTCCCACCTCCTTCCATCCCCACACCTCCTAATGGTCAGCAGGGCCTGGACTATGGTCCCTGAATGTGCCAGGCAGTGGGCCAAACTGTTTCCATCTCTCATTTAGTCTTTACAACCATAATCCCTCATCACACATTTTATGGATGTATAGAATGAGGCTTATCAACAATGCTGGTATTTCTTGAGTCTTGACCACAGCCAAGCCCTATGCTCTATACTTCACAGGTTCACGTTCACATAGTGCTCCCAGTGCCCCTGTAAAGGACGTACTATTATCCCTCTGATTGTCAATGAGAAACTGAGCTTAATATACAGTGAACAGTCACAGAATACTGAGGACAGTGCTTGGTACAGCCCTGTCCTGGGCTGTGGGATAGGGGCAAAGAGAGTATGGGTGGATGAGTGAGGATGGTGGGCAGTAAGAGGATGGGGGAGGAGGAGTGAGGAGGGAGGGAGAAGTAGAGATGGAAGACGAGGGAGGGGGAGAAAGTCAGGAAGGTCCCGGAGGGTCGTCATAGTAACGGAAGCCTGCCCTGCTCTGAGGCTGAGCTGCCCCTGGGGAAGGAGATAAAACATTTTCTATTGATCTCTGTTGGGAAAGTCATCGGTGATAAGTTTTTCCAGCCAAGACAAGGCTGGAGGGGCTTGTACACTCCTGTGCTTACAGTACCCAGGGTGCCCATCGGGGCTGGAGTCAGATTGGGAGTTGATCTATAAGTGCAGGGGCTGTACACTCCTGTGCTTACAGTACCCAGGGTGCCCATCAGGGCTGGAGTCAGATTGGGAGTTGATCACCTCAGCCATGGTGGGGCTAGGCAGGGAGCTACATTCACCTACTTTGGCCTCCTGCCTCAGTCTCCCCTATTGCTCAATGAGGCAATTGTACCTGAGCTGCCTCCCTCACCTCTGGTGCTGTGATGAGTCAGGATGAGGAGGTAGGAGGAGACAGGGGCTAGGATCTGGATGACATGTTGGAGACTGTGACATTGTTCTCTTCACCTAGAGGTTTGGCTTGCAGGAGGTTTGTCCTTCCTCTTCCAGAGAATTGGCAAGATTAGCCAGGGGCCCACCTGGGGCCTTGGCCTCCACTGGTAGCCTCAGGTGGGGACGAATACTCCCAACACTGGCAGGACTAAGCCCACTGTCCATAGCCTCACTGAAGCAAGGGAAGCTTTAGCTCAGGGCTCCTCTGTGTGCATGACTGTGTGCCTGTGTGCACCTGTGCATGTGGGCCACTGAGCCCCCCAGTCCCATGTGTATAGGTGTGCATGGGACACCTGTCCTGATAGTCTCCATGAGTGTCCACCTGTGTCCACATTTATGTGCTTCTTCCACTCCACAGGTATTAGAGCCTGCAGTGCACCAGATACTGGTCTGAACAGGGGTGCAAAGGTGACCAAAGCAGGCACAAATCCTTGTTCCCAGGCAGTCTACATCTGGGTAGAGAGAGACAAACAAAACAGATAAATAAATATACAGACAATGGAAGATGATGTGGGTGGGGAAGTGCAGAAGGGGGCAGGAGAGTGGAGATGTGGCTTCTTAGTGAGGAAGTCGTGGAAAGCTAGAGAAAATGTTCTTGGTCTAGGGGACAGCCAGTGCAAAGGCCCTGAGACAGGAGTGTGCCAGGCTGGTGAAGAGGCCTGCATTGGGCATAAAGGGTCGGAAAAAGCTTGGGTGGCCATAGCCAGACCTGTGACTTTGACTCAGAGTGAGGAAGAGCATGGGGTAGAGCATCATCTCCCCTGCCTGCTGCGCAGAGAACAAACAAGAGTCAGGGCAGAAGCAGGAAGGCCAGCGAGGTGGCCGCTACATGAGTCCAGACAGAGTATGAAAAGATTCCAATCCCAAATATATTTTGAAGGTAAAATTGACAGGACTTGCTGACGTGGGGTGAGAAGGAGAGGAGCCCAGAGCACTCCAGAGTTTCTGGCCCGAACAACTGGCAACGTGCTTGCCTGAGTCAAAGAGCCCATGGCTCTCTGTGGGTGACTGATGGTCATTACCAGGCCCAAGTGTAGAAGGGCAGAAATGTGTGGCTTGTGCATCTCTGTGTGTGTCCTCAGAATGCAAGGCCATTTGCTCTTCAGGCCTTCCTTGAGTGTTCCTGCTGTCCTAGATGCTAGGCATGAGGGTGCTCTCAGCCAAGCAGATCCCTGCTTGACCCATCCCTGCTGCCCCACAAGGCCTGAGGGCTGGAAGCAAGCAAAGGGGAAAGAAAACAGAGGGAAAGAAGGGCTGTGACCTTCCTTTGGGAAATATTGATGGGTTAAATACGGGCGCTTTAGAACCAACACTTCTCTGGGGACCACCTGTTATTGGGGTTCATCCTTGAGCCTCTGAGAGGAGGAAACTGCCCAACAGCAGAGACACTGGCCTGCATCCCCCAAGTCAGAAAGAATCTCACTGGTCTCTTCAGCTCTCAGCTTCTTCACTTCCCCGAAGTCTGAGACCAGCCCAAACTCTGGCTTCAGGAGCCTGATGAGACACCAAGAAGGTGAATACTTGAGTTAGTCAGAGATGCCCACTCCTACCACCTGTTGCTGGTGTGATCTGGGGCAAGTCAGTTCACCTCTCTGAGCTAACACTTCCTCCCTCTGTAACTTGGAGCTGATAGCACCTGTTCTGTGGGGTTGTTCAGCTGTTACCTCTGTGAGCCTCAATCTGTGAAGTGGGGCTGTGGGAAGATGAAATGAGATGGTGTCTGCTCAGGGCCCTACTCAGCGCCTGGGCCATAGTGTGCCTTTCC
>NW_006433941.1:5286831-5305374 GCF_000325575.1 Pteropus alecto
CTTTCATTCCTTTCTCCTCCCATGGAAGCCAGACTCATCTCCCCATGTTCTCCACTTTACTTCTCTGAGAACCCGCCCCTGCCCCTTATTCTGGAGAGTGCTCATCCATGACCACAGGCCCACGAGGCACATAATGTCCATACCAGGTCTGTTGCTATACATGGCCCCACTCCATCACCCAGCTGGTCAGAGCCAGAGTTGGCTTTAGGAGCTGGCTACAGAGTGATGGGAGCTGCAGCTCAGATCTCACATGACCTACTGTGACAGACTGAAAATGGTCCCCAGAAGATATCCATGTCCTAACTCCTGGAACTTGTGAATGTCCCTTATATGGCAAAAAGGGGTCTTTGCAGGCATAATTGAGTTAAGGATCTTGAGATGGAGTGATAGTCCTGGATTATCCAGGTGTGCCCTACATGCCATCACAAGTGTGATCTGTCATACACAGAGGGGGCCATGTGACCACAGAGGCAGAGACTGTAATGATGCAGCCATCAGCCAAGGAAGGCCACAGCCACCAGGAGCTGGAAGAGCCGGGGACAAACTCTCCCCCGAGCCTTCACCGAGAGCACTGCCCTCCTGACACTTTGATTTCAGCCCAGTGATTCTCATTTGGAACTTCTGGCCTCCAGAGCTGCAAGAGAATAAATGTCTATTGTTTCAAGGCACCAAATTTGTGGCAATTTGGTACAGCAGCCACAAGAAACAAATACATTTACATTTTAGGATCTTTTAGCTAATTCTCTGGGCCTCCTCCCTGCCTACTGCTCACCCAGAGCTGATTGTAAGTGGGTAGGGTGAGGGGGTGGTCATTTACTCCTGTAGGCCAGCAGGGGCCCAGGGGATGGTGAGCAATGAGGCAGGTAGAGGGGAGGGAGGCCGCTGGGGTCCAGGAGCCTGAACATGTTAGCATTCTGTGAGCTGCTGGAGCCTCTTCACAGGCCGGGACTCCCCAGGGAAGCCAGGAGTAGTGGCTGAGCTGGACAGCTCCTTTGTGGTCAAAGAGGAGCTGAGATCTTCCCCAAAGAAGGCCACAGGTTCCCTTGAGGCCTCAGACCAGAAGGCACAGAAAGTTACCTGCAGAAGCTAGCTGGGAGCTTGGAGGAGAAAGCCTATGGTGCAGGAGGCAGCTGCCTGGGTGTCTACACACACCTGTGTATGTGTATATGGTGCGGGGGCGGGGGCGGTACATGTACATGTGGCAGGTTGTGGGATTACTGATGTGCAGCACTCCCACACTGCTAGAGAGCAGATATGTGTGCACCTGGCATGGACCCAGCTGAAAACCCAGGTGTGCCGGAAACAACTTGCTTTCTTATTTTCTTTAAATCTCTAAATTCTAAGTTCCCATCTGGCTGGCTGGTAGGAAATTGGATCTCAGCCATTATTGGGGCTTCCTGTCTTCTTCAGAGTAATGCAAAGATCCTGGGGCCACTACAAGTCTGGCCATCACCTCTTGAAGCACTTTGGGTAAGCACAGGTGACCACCTCTTCCCAGCTGGGGAAAAGACCAGAAAAACTCTCTTAAAAAGAAAAGGCAAGGGGTCAGTCTGTCTGGAATTGGAGTGTAGGTAGGGGTAGGTGAAAAATAGAACAAAACTAAAATTAATACTTAGTATTCGTCTAGAACTCTAGAGTTGCACTGCTCAACATAGATATCTTTATTGAAATATAATAGACAATTAGTTGCTTGTATTTACACTGTACAATTCAATGAGTTTTTTCCCCACTTATAGTTGGCATACAATAATATACCAGTTAAAGTTGTATAGCGTAGTGACCAACATGAGTACTACACTTTTGAATGGAGGAAGCTGCCCATCTTATAGATGGGAATGCTAGGAGCAGACACAGAGAGTGATTTGCCCAAGGCAACTCAGAGCAGCTGAGACCTTCGAGTTCCACAAAGCAGAGGCTGTGTCTGGCTCAGTCACCATAGTAACCCCAGGGCTGCCTGGCAGAATGGGAACTGGCCAGTGGCAGCTGCTGAGTGATGCACCTGTGCTGTCCTCTGCATCCTTGGGGATAAGTGAATTTAGGAGAACAGTCTTGCCCTCCTTTGGAGGTGCAGCCTCCTGAACTAAGCTTGTCATGGGGCTGTGTGGCTCTCTAGCCCTGCCTTGGGCTTGGTACCTCATTTCTTTGTGACTCAGTCTCCCTATTTATGAAATAAAAATTTTAACAGTCTCATAGGGCTGTCGTGTGATTTCTACAAGTTACTCTGGAGCTGTGGGAACTACCCCTGGTCAGGTAAATCTATTCTGAGAATAAAGTGAACACAAAGGAAAGAGAAGCCCAGAGGAAGGTTCTTGATGATATCTGAGAGCTCGACCCAGCTATTTCTGAAGCTAGTTATTTCCAAATATGTTCACCAATAACATCGTCATTTGCAACTCAAAGAGTAGTGTGAGACCATCTTATTCAAACCCTTGTCCCTCTATGCCCTGATGATCCTTCTCCATAGCAGCTGACAGTTTCTGCTTGAATGCCACTCATGATGGGGATCTTTCTACCTCCTAAGGGAGCTCCACAGGGCAGAAACAATGCTGGCACTAGTGAAAACTGATGATTGATTGCTCCTGTCTGGAAAGGGTGTGCTCAGAGAGACAAGATGAGGGGATGGACAGGCTGCTCCTGATGAAGCCCTCCTGGTTCAGATGCAGTGCAGGGCAGTGGAAAGAAGACTCTTCATGGTCCATCAGACCTGGATTCAAGTTTCAGCCCTGCTGGTGACTTGCTGTGTGACTATGAGTAATAGACTTACCCTCTCTGAGCCTCAGTTTCAACTGCAAAATGGGTTCCCTGACAGCACTTATCTGGTGAGGACATGGTAAGGATTAGGGGAGAAAATGTGTGTGAAGTGCTGGGTGCACACCCACGCCTGACAAGCAGGGGACAGTCAAGAGTGAAAGCCATGTCCTTTATGTGGATAATGACAGTGCATGTTCCACATGTCTTAAACTGAACCCATGAGGGGATGGAACTGGAGTTTGCGAGGAGGGTCAGGCTGCTCCAGCTCTGGGAAGCATTCTCTGCAGCTGTGATACACATCCCAGCTCAAATCCTCCTGGCTGCTGTGCATAGCCTGAGATGTAGGAGTTGTTGGTTGTCATGGTAATGGAGGCTCATTGGAGTCCTGGGCCCACCAGTCACCTAGGCCTGCTGCTGTGGGTGCATTGGCATGTGGGTGTGGGATGCAGGGTGTATGTCGGTTGTGCATGGAATTCCTGAGTGTGCGAGGACATGTGCCTGTGTGCATAGGGAATTTCTGAGTGTGCAAGACTGTTGGCCTGTGTATGGGTATGTGAACAGAATTCCTGCATGTGTGCGGCTGGGTGTGTCTGTGTTGTGGATGACTATGTGTAAGCTGCATTTGATTTGTGCGGTCTGCATGTGTGTTGGGGATGTGTATAATGTGTCTATATGACGCTGAGGCTGGCCCTGAGGCAGGTGTGGAGGAGGGTGCTTCAGGGAGAAGGATACAGGTTCAAGTGTCCATTGCTCTGACCATGTGGCCTGGGGTGAGTCATTGTACCTTTCTGAGCTTCAGTTTCCTCATCTGTAAACACAGCAGTTTGCAACAGGCAATCTCACTCGCTATTTCATGTAGTCTTCCTATGAGACCTGTGGCAGCAAAGTTATCCATTCAACACACATTTATTGAGGACTGACTGTGTGCCAAGCCCTGGGGATACAGTGCAATCCAAGTTCCTTCCTTGGGTATCTTCATTCTAGTGGGAGATAGATGATGCACAAGTAAGCAAATAAAAGCACAGTGACGCCAGGTATGCGCTGTGAAAAAGAGCAACAAGATGAGGGCACTGAGTGAGGGGGGTGAATACTGAAGATGGCGTGATCAGGAAGGTGACCTTTGAGCAGAGCCTGAAGCAAGGAGGGACAAAGTCATGGAAAGAGCAGAGGGAACAGCAAGTGCAAAGGTCCTGAGGCAGGACCAAAATTTAGGTGTCCATGAGACAGTAGATGTGCTGGAGTAGTGTGGGCTCCATAGTGGGAAGGCTGTCAGGTAACAGGTGGTGATGGGAAGGAGAAGGAAGATGGGAGAAGAGAGACTAAGGCTGTCCACAGATTCTAGGCCAGGGTCTTGGATGCTAAGAAGGAGAAGGGCTTTTAGGCCGAGAAAGCCTGGACAGTTTTTCACATTGGAAAGGCCCAATAAGCCTGGGGACTGGTGTGAAAGATGAATGAGGTCCTGGAGAGGTGGGTGAGAAAGGATGCTGGTAGCAGCCAATGCCCCTCCTTTCTTATCCTGAGTGATTTTGCTCTGGTCCCGCCTGCATGCTAAGTTGGCAAAGCAAAACAAGAACTCTCACAAATGGATGATAAGAAGTTAAAACCCAATCAAAATGAGAAAAATGAATAGTCACCTCCCCAAAGATGCACAGAGGGTCAGTAAGCACAGGGAAAGATTCCCACTGTCAGTAGTCATCAGGGAGATGTAAGTCAAAACTACTCAAGATACTGCTGCACCCTGATAGGATGGCTACAGTGTAAAAAGTGGATAACGCCAAGTACTGGTAAGGATACAGAGAGACTCTTATACATTACTGTGAGAATGAAAGCTGATACAATCACTTTGGAAAATAGTCTGGCAGTTTCTTATACAGTTAAATATATACTTACCGTATTATCCAGCCTTTCCACTCGTAGGTGTTTACCCAAGAGAAATGAAACATATGTCCTCATGGCAGTTTTATTCATAATTGCCACAAGCTGAAAACAACCCAAATGTTCGTCCACGTGATGAATGGATAAACAAAACATGGTACATCCATGCAATGAAATATTATTCAGCAATAAAAACGAGTGAACTACTTGTACGTACAAAAACATCAGGGAATCGCAAATGCTTTCTGCTGAGGGAAAGAAGCCTGATTAAAAGGCTATATACTGTTTGGTTTTATTCATGTGACATTCTGGGAGTGTCAAAATTATAGAGACAGAAAACAGAAAAGTGATTGCCAAGGGCTGGGAGATAATTTTTTAGAGCAGTTTGAGATTCAGAGCAAAATTGAGTGGAAAGAGCAGAGATTCCCCATACATCCTTCTCCCTAGCCTCCTCCAGCATCAACATATAGGGGAGGATATTGTTTACATTAATGTTCACATTTCGTTTGTACATTCTATGGATTTGGACAATGTATGATATGTATCCATCATTATAGTGTCATATAGAGTATTTTCACTGCCTTACAAATCCTCTGTGCTCTGTCTATTCATCCCTCCTTTCCCTCAAAGCCCTGGCAACCACTGATCTTTTTACTGTCTCCATAGTTTTGCTTTCTTCCAGAATGCCATATAGGTGGAATTGCACAGTACGTAGCCTTTTCAGATTGGCTTCTTTTACTTAGTAATATGTATTTAAAATTCCTCCATGTCTTTTCATGGCTTGATAGCTCATTTCTTTTTCGTACTGAATAATATTCCATTGTTTGTATGTTGCAGTTTATTTATCCATTCATCTACTGAAGGACATCTTAATTGCTTCCATATTTTGGCAATTATGAATAAAGCTGCCGTACACATCCATGTGCAGGTTTTTGTGTAGATATAAATTTTCAACTTATTTGGGTAAACACCAAGGAATGCGATTACTGGATTGTATGGCAAGATTACATTTAGTTTTGTAAGAAACTGCCTGTTTTAGTCAACTAGGGTTGCCATAACAAAATACCATAAACTGGGTGGCTTAAACAACAGAAATTTATTTTTTACAGTTCTGGAGGCACAACTTCGTACTGTGGCTTCAGATGGTGGGAGGAGGGGAGCTCTCTGGTGTCTCTTCTTATAAGAATGTGAATCCATTGGATCAGGGCCACACCCTTAAGACATTGTTTAACCTTAATCACCTCCATAAAGGCCCTATCTCCAAACAGAGTCATATTGGGGATTAAACTTCAACATATGAATTTTGGGGGAACACAAATATTCGATCCATAACGCTGCCAAACTGTTTTCCAGAGTGGCCTTATCATTTTGCATTCCCACCATCAATGAATGAGAGTTCTTGTTACTCCACAACCTCACTAGCATTTGGTATTGTCTCTGCCTTGAATTTTAGTTACTCTAATAGGTGTGTAGTGGGATCTCACTGCTATTTTAATTTACAATTCCTTAATGATATATGATGTTGAGTACCTTTTCATATGCTCATTTTCCATGGTCTCATTCTTTTGTCCATTTTTTAATCAGGTCATTTTCTTATCGTTGTGTTTTAAGAGTTCTTTTTGTTTTGTTTTGTTTTGATTTTTGATAATAGTCCTTTATCAGATATATCTGTTGCAAATATTTTCTCCCAATCTGTGGCTTGTCTTCTCATTCTCTTGACAGTGTCTTTTGTAGGGCAAAAATTTTAAATTTTAATGAGGTCCAATTTATCTATTCTTTTTTTGATGGATTGTGCCTTTGGTGCTTTATCAAAAAAGTGATCAATCAATCTTTGGTCTTTTAAGACTTAAAAGCACTGAAATTTTGGAGTTGCTTGCTACCATAGCATAACCTCACCTGTCCTGACTAATGCAGCAATTAATAACAGAAATGTTGCTTGGCCTGCAGAATCAGGCTCCAGAACAGACTGTCAAAAAAACTGTTTGCTTTGCTATAGTCAGAACAGTGGGAATCAGGAACTCCCCCTGGTAGCCAGATCCATTGCCACCATAGCAACCTCTCAGCACTCAACAAAGCTCTATTCTAGAGCTTGGGCAGAGACTTCAGCAAGGGCCTTCCCAGCTGGAGGAGCCCCTTCCTTATTTCCTTCTTCCTGGTCTGACCTGTCAGTGCATGGATGGCCAGATCCCATCTCGCATTCAAACCTAGCTGCAAGGGATCAGAAATATGGTTTTAGCTTTCCATCCTCACCATACAGGGAGGCATAGGAGAAGGAGGTGGGGGTAGGTGCTGAAGGCCACTTGACCACGGTTAATACAATGGGGGATGGAAAGGAGGAGGCTGTAAAAGAAGAAGAGGCAGAGAATGAGGCTGGGGAGACTGGCAGGAGGTAGAGAGGAGGCTCAGAGTGGCAGAGGGTCAAAAGGAAACAGGTACTGAGGGTCAGGGCAAATGTTGGCAATGGAGAGGGAGGAAAGTTGGGGATGGGGTAAGAGAAAGAGGAGAGGTGGATTATAGTTTGATCCTGCTGTAGTGGGTTGAATAATGTTTCCTAAAGTTCCTGTCCACTTGGCCCCTCAGTATGTGACCTTATTTGGACTTTGCAGATGTAATTAGTTAAGGATCTCGAGGTGAAATCATTCTATATTGAGGGTGAGCTCTAAATCCAGTGCCTGGTATCTTTATAAGAATAGAGGACACAGAGACACATGGAAGAAGGACATGTAAAGACAGGCAGAGATTGGAGGGATTGTCCCCAGGCCAAGGAATGCCAGGAGCCTCCAGAACCTAGAAGAGGCAAAGTGGGATCCTCCCCTAGAGTCTCAGGGGGCAGTGCAGCCCCTGCCAGCATCTTGATTTCAGACCTCTGGCCTCCAAAATTGTGAAAGATTATATGTCTGTTGTTTTAAGCCACCCAGTTTATATTACTTTGTTGCAGAAGCGCAGGAAAATGAATATCTTGACCCAGCAACTGCTTTCTTGCCCAAGAGGCTGATGTAATGGGAGGTCATGCTAGAGCAGGGCAAGATGGCCTGGAAGGGAAAGAAGGATGTGGGGGGCACTCCAGGGGAGGTCGTGTGGCTCATCAGAGCCCAAGGGTGTCCTGTCTGCCCCTGGGGGTAGAGAGCCCTGACAGAGCCAGGGGTCTCAGAACCCTTGGGGGGAAGGGGACTGGGTTTGAGTGTGGGCCTGGGTCATCTTGCTGCTGGTGGCAGGAGGGCAGCTGGAAGGGGAGGCAGAGGCTGTTTTCCAGCCTTGGCCCCTCTCTGGGATTCTACCTCTTAACACCTGTTAGCTTTTCCTAACTTGCTTTGTGACTGTGAACAAGTCATGGCCCCCTCAGGCTACTGGGAGGACCCAGTGAGATAAGGCCAGATAGGATTTTAGAAGTCTTGAGGGTGTGGCAGGGCCCACTACCCACTATGGCCCACTAGCCAAGTTCAGCTTGCCACTTGTTTTTGTGAAAACAGTTTTATTGGCACCATCCTGTACCCACTCATTAACGTACCATGTATGGCGGCCTTATTGCCCTGACAGTGGGCCAAGCAGTCAGCCGGCTCCATGTAGCCAGAGCCTGAAAGATCTGCAATCTGGCCCTTCACAGAAGTATGCTGACTCCTTATATAACTTCCATCCACATGAGGATACTCTTGAAATGAAAGGAGTTTGGGCAATCGAGCATAAACTAGGCTGTCCCAGGAAAGAAAAAGTATGTAGTTGCTTGGGCCACTCTAGCCTCTGTCTCTTCATCAATGCATTTGTGGCTCTAGTCAGCACTGAGTTGGGCATGGAGGCTGCCACGGGAACAACTGGTCAAAGGCACCATAGGGCCCACCAAATCTGTCCAGACTAGAGCAGAAGTCCGGGGATCTGGGTGATGGCCATATCTGGGGAGAGCCCTAGGGAGGAAGGGGAAGAGGAAACAGAGCCCTCAGGTATCTGTGGGCCTGAGTGAGCAGGGTCTGGACACAGGCCTAAGTGAGACAGGGATCCTGGGGCTATGGTGTCTCTGTGATGTCCCTCACAGCCCTTCTGGTGCCAAGTTCAGTCTTCGAGTTCTGCTGACTAGAGCCTCTGCTATCACCATGAATGGCCCCATCATCATGGTGCTTCCTTCTTTCCCCCAAAGTCCACACAGCAGCCAAAGTCATTTAAAAGTGAGAACAGGCCATGTCACTCCTTTACTCAAACCCCCACACATGCCTTCCCCTAGGGTGGCTCCTTCTCAGCCTATAGTTCTCAGCTCAAATACCACCGCCCCAGAGTGATTTTCCTAAGTTAGCTAAAGCTCTGGGAGCTCTTAACCAAAGTCCTGTACCAATGATTTTTTTAAATATTGAAAATTATTTTTATTATTATTTAATTTTTTTTCAATTACAGTTAACATTCAATATTATATTAATTTCAGGTGTACTGTTCTGATGATTTTTATTTCAGAATGATGCATTTCTTAAGTTTAAGGAGTCCAATAGTTCTAATGGTTTACTAGGAACAATGGCAGTCTTTCTTCTCTTCCCCTAGTTGCCCTCTTCCCCAGAGGAAACAACTCCCGAAACTTTTTCAGCTGTGTAACTTTTGTTCTTTTGTTGCTTATCTCCACATTTCTTAATTTCTAAAAGCAGCTCATCTAGCTGCTGCTTGTTTTTTTCAGACTTCAGTATCATCTGTTGACTTCCTACTCTAGAAAATAAAGATATATCACTCTCCCTTCTCCTACTCAATACCCACATGTGCCTCCCTGAGCCCCTACCCTCCAGCAGACTTCAGTCATGGTTTAGATTAGATCAAAGTATTGGCCATGAAGGTGCATTGCTCAGATTTCCCTTGCAGAAAAAACTTGTTCAGCTACAAGGAGTGTGGTAAGGTGAGGGCTCCAATTGTGACAACTTTGAGATTTGGGGCAGCATTAGAGCTAAAGTGCCTAAGCACATAGGGGGCTCTGGAGCTGGTCCTGTCCCATGTGGGGCCCCTAAAATGGAGTCTTTGCTCTGGAGCTCCCAATGGGGTTGGCCAAGACTCCACATTCTCTCTGCCCAGTTTTACTATCTCCCTTTTTACCACTCATAGGCTTTACTCACCAATAAACTTCTATGCTCTGAAAATCATCTCAGTGACTGCTTTCTGGAGGAAATGAACCGACATGAGCAATACTTTGTGTGCACGTTATAATACTAAAGTAAATGCCACTCACAGCCAAGCCACGCAGTGTCCTAAGATGAAACATGCTTTCCCATACAGCGCCTTGTTCTTCTGCAGCTGGAATGGATTGTTTTGTTTTGTATGTACTTCAACCCCTAGCTTCTGCCATTTGGATAAACCACCTTTCACTTACTTCACATATGTCATGTGTTTTATCAAGTCCATCTTCTTGAAGAAATCTCTCTAGGGCCTTCTGCCCTGCCCTAATTTGGTCTGGCTGCCCTTCTGCCTGGTGCACAGCTTAGTTCACCTTTGGGTCACTCCTTATCTCTCCCAATGTGGATTTTTAGTTTCCTGTGTTCGTGATTTCCTCTTTCTTGGTTTTCTTTCTTATTTTGGTAGAGCATATCTTTCACCCTTCCTGCGTAAGCATGTGGAAAGTAAATTTTTTGGAGACATTTTCATGTCTGAAAATGTCTTTAATCTACCTTCCTACTTGTTTTTCAGTTTGGCTGGGTATAAAATCGAAGTTTGGAAGTTTATCTTCAGCAACTTCAAGGGCACCGAGATGGGACATCACTTGTAAATTCTTAATCTTTTAGCAGGAAATGAAATAGGACATCTCTTGCAGAGTTAATCTTTTTAGTTAACCTAGTTAAGTTTTCTTCCCTCCTTTCTTTGGGAAAAAGGCCCTCTTTCTCAAATCTTGATAATTGTCCTGGTGACTCAGATCCTCTGGTTATTGATAAGGGTCATCAGCCCATTGTTAAACAGAAATAGTGTTAAGCCAGGCAGGGCCCTTAGAGTCTGAGGAGAGGAGGGGACTTTAAGCCAAAGGTCTTTCTTTTTACTCTTTAAGAAATCTATTAACCAAACCTGTTTCCCTTTACTCACTTAATAGGCAAATCAATAATAGAAATTAATAGATGTATGATTTAAATAATGAGTTTGTATTTTCTTTTTCTTGTCTAGGGACTGAGGTGGCACTTCAGCTGGAAACCCAAGACCCCACCCTGACTGAGGCAGAAAGGGCAAGAGCTCCATGAAACCCCTGTAGGCTGGGACTACGGCCATTCTCATCAATAATATAATGTATATTAACATAACATAAAGTTATAAATTTCATGGGCTCTTTTCTGTTTTGTGAATATTTTATATTGCATCCTATTCTTGTTTTATGATTGCAGTTCCCTTTTCTCTCTGAGGCTATTAATGAAATTGTTACTGATTTTTGAAGTTTTCTTCTTTCTGTAGAATCTCAGTTTATTCTAAGTTGCTTTGCAAAGTTTGTTGGTCTTGGTTTCTTTCTTTCTTCTCAGAGGCTTTCCCCAGATTTCAGGTGATATCCGGAATCTTTAAGAGCATTGCTGAATCACTTATTGTCTTAGTTTGTAGAGTTACCATTAAAAAATACCACAGACTGGGTGACTTAAACAACAGAAACTAATTGTCTCACAGTTCTGGAGGCTGGAAGTCTGAGATTGAGGTGTTGGCAGGGTTGGTTTCTTTTGAGGCCCCTCTCCTTGGTTTGTACATGGTCATCTTCTCCCTGCGTCTTTACATGATCTTCTCTCTGTCCATGTCTGTGTCCTAATCTCTTCTTCTAATATCAGTCAGATTGAATTAGAATGTACTCTAACTACCTCATTTTACCTTAATCACCTCTTCAAACATCCTACCTCCAAATACAGTCACATTCTGAAATATTAGGCATTAAGACTTCAACATACGGATTTGGGGGGCACAACTCAGTGCCCATAACACCTTCCATGCTCTTGAATCCTTATCTCTCTGGCTTAGTTACCATCACTTCATGGAAATAGCTCTCCCAAAGTCACCGACTATCCTCTTGTGGTCTGTCCACTGGACAGAGGCTGTTTTGTCCACATCTAGTTGGGCCATCCACAGCATTTGACCTTATGGTTCATTTGATCCTCCCTGAACGTCTACCATCCCTTCATGTTTTGTCTTCTTTCTTGCCAACTTTGCTCCTCCATCTCTGTCTGCTCTGTCCTAGGGTCCCAGACTTCTCACCCTCAGCTTGCCCCTCATGTTTTGGGCATTCCCTGAGCTCTTTTGTTTCCCTACTCAGCTCTGCCAGGGCTGTAGGGTCCAGTGACCACCTGCATCAGGGTGACACTAGGCAGATGGGTGGGATGCTGATTAAAAAGCCAGGTTGCCAGGACTCCTCTGAAGCTTTCTAAAACAGAACCTGTGGGGTGGAACCCAGGAATCTTCCTAAGTGATTCTCACGCACACTACATAGTAGTCAACACTTCCGGGCACCCATCTAAGCACCCTGCAAACATTAACGCACTGAATCTTCCTCACAACTATATGAAATAGGAACTATGATGACCTCCACCTTACAAATGGGATACGAGGCTCAGAAAGATTAAGTCACTCACCCAATGCCACATAGCTCATAAATAACAGTGCTCAGATTTGACCCCAGGTCATCCGATTTCAGGGCCCATGAGTCAAACCACTCCTATACATTGTCATCAAGGTTTCAGAGGTACTATCCCAGATAATCTCATCCACCTAGCAGCTTTATTCTCTAAGTGGGTTCTCTGTCACCTGCTCAGACCTTCTTCTTAGTTTGCCAACCCATGTGTCCAGGTGCCTAAGGGTGGTCCCCACCTAGAGTCCATTGGACACCTCCAAGCTAACAAATTCTGACCTACTCTTCATCTTCTTCCCAGAGGGCCCCTGCCCAGTGCTTCCTACTCTTGAGCCCCTGGGCACTGAGTCACCCAACTTAAAACCTGGCTGGTAGCTTGAGTCCTTTCTCTCTTTCACCCCGACTTTCACTGTCCTTCTGGCTCTGGCCTTTGTCAGGTCTTACCTCTCCTGTCTAGTCCTGCTGCTCCAACTGCTCCCCAGACTCACTTCCCTTTCACCCTCACAGGCCCTGAATCTTCCCCAAACTCCAAACCCAGCCATTCCCCTGTTTAGGAGCCACCTCGACTGCCCATTGGATCTTACTAAATTCTAAATCCCTCTCCTGGCTCTCAGGGCCACACACCGGCCTCTCTTGCCAACTGCTCCAGATGGTTTGCGGTTCCTGGAAGATATCATGCAGCTTCCGTCAAGACCTTTGATTTTGATGTTTCCACTGCCTGGTTTGCCTTTCCTGTCTTTCTTTTCTTTTAAAAAAATTTTAAAAATTGAGATAAAATTCAAATAACATTAAACTTATTCTAATCATTTAAAAGCATATAATTCAGTGGTCTTTTTAGTATATTCATAATGTTGTGCAACCGCTGTTATCTAGATCCAAAACATTTTGATTACCCTAAAAAGAAAACTCGTACCTCCTCATTCCCCCTTCCTTCCATGTCTTGGCAACCACTAACTCACTTTCTGTCCCTATGAATTTGCCTTTTCCAGACGTTTCATATAAATGGAATCATATAATATGTGACATTTGCATCTGCTTCTTTTGTTTAGGAAAATATCTTCAAGGTTTATCCATGTTGTAGCATGTGTTAGTGCTTGGTTCCTTTTTATGGCTGAATAATATTTTACTGCATGGATGAACATTTCGTTCACTCATTCATCCATCAATGAACATTTGGGTTGTTTCCACCTTTTCGTTATTGAAAATATTGCAGCTATAAACACTTATGTACAAGATTTTGTGTGGACATGTGCTTTAAATTCACTTGAGTATACATCTAGGAGTAGAATTGCTGAATCATATGGTAAATCCATCATTCAGGCCACTAGTGTCAGGAGGGGCTTGGGATTGGGGGTTTGTGTCCTTGGTCTTCAGTTCAGAGACTTGGGTCTGTGACCTGATTCTGGGTGACTGCGGACAAGTCACTCCTACCTCTATGCATAGCTTTATCATCGAGGAGGATCCAAACTCCTGCCTGTGGCAGGTTTTGTAGATGCCAGTATTTACTTCCTAGGCCTGCCATAACAAAGGTCATAATCACCCACTTGGTTAAATAACAGAAACATCTCATAGTTATGGAGGCTGAAAGTCCAAAACAAGATGTTGGCAGGGCTGGTTCCTTCTGAAGGCCATGAGGGAAGGACCTGTTTCAGGCCTCTTTCCTTGGCTTGTAGATGGCAATATTCTCTCTGTGTCTCTTTACATCATCTTCCCTCTGTGTGTGTGTCTGTGTCCAAATTTACCCCTTTTATAAGGATAACAGTAATGTCAAATTAAGGCCCATCTTAATGATCTCATTGTGACTTAATGAAATTATGACTAATGACTTAATCTGATCACCTCTGAAAAGGCCCTATCTCCAAATAAGGTCACAATCTGAAGTGTTGGGGGTTAGGACTTCAATATATGAATTTTGGGGGATGCAATACAACCCATAATGAAGTCCCAAATTAACTTCTTGCCATCAGATCCTTGCCTCAAGATCTGCTTCTTGGGAGCCCACTGGAGCCCTGCTTTGGTCCTAGTCTTAGTGAAGATCAAGTGAGCAAATGCAGTGTTTTTGGACCATCTGCAATAGACTGGCTCCTATGCCTAAAGCCCTGGACTCAGCATCCAACACAGTAGACAAAATCCCTGACTTGTGGAGTTCATGGTCTAGAAAGGGGGTGGGGTGAGGCATACTGCAAACACACAATGACATTTTAGCTAGCAGGAGGTTTCTGAAGAATATCAAGCAGGGAGATGGCAGAGGGTGTATCTGGAGATGCTAAAAAGCCTAGAGTGGTCAGGGAGGCCTTGTTGATAAGATGACATTTGAAGATTTCAGCCATGGCCAGTGTTAGAGGAAGAGCAGATCAGTTAAAGGAAACAAAAAGATGGCGGTGTTACTGCCCTTTTCTTCCTACTCCCAAGACACTAGCACTCAAATTGAGGAGAACTTTGAGGAGAAGAGCCAAACTCAGGTCCCAAGAGCAATGATGGAAGAAGCTTAGCTTGGAACAGAAAAGCAGAGCTTCTTTTGAACTTCTGAAGGGACGCCAGAGAAGAAAGGGGTTAGACAAGCTCTTTATGGAGGTTGGAAGAAGAACACGAAGTGGATGTCACAAAGAGAGACAAGGAAAAACTTTGCAAAGAAGTCATTCAGAGAGTAAGCTCTCTATCCCTGGAGGTATTCAATCCTAGCTGCATGATCTCTTGGCAGGATACTGTGGAGGGAACTCAAGTATTGCACTGGATGCTTGGGCACACTGAAAGTCTGGGTTCACTGTTAGAAGCACCCAGGTGAGACCAGCCTTCTGATTTTCAGCTGTAATAACATACTGGGCCTTCTCTCCTATTCCTCTTATGAATTCAAGAGAAAACTCTGCCTTTGGCCTTGAATCTAGGACTATTTCTCAAGGCGCATGAAGTGCCTGTAGTGTCCCTATTTTCCACCAGGTGACACTGTTCACCTGGTGTTGAGGCAGAATTGAAATCCCTTACAAATTTTTTAAAAGCACTGGCAACAAAAAGAATGGCCAGATGAAGCATTGTCCAAGTGTGGAAAATCCTTGCGGAACACCAGCCATGAACTCAGACATGAGTGGGCATAAGTGTGGCCTTGTGCAAAAGGTCAGAGTAGACCTGAAGACCAATCTCAGCCCTGCCACCTACCAGTTGTGTGACACTGAGCAAGTCAGGGGTCCTCAACCCCTGGGCCACAGACTGGTATCAGTCAATGAACTGTTAGGAACTGGCCTCACAGCAGGAGGTGAGTGGTGAGCAAGCCAACGAAGCTTCATCTATATTTGCAGCCGCTCCCCAGGGCTAGCATCACCACCTCAGCTCCATCTCAGATCATTAGGCATTGGATTCTCATAGGAGCACTGGTCCCTGGTGCCAAAAGGGTTGGGGAACGCTAGAGCAAGTCACCCCTCAGAGTCTCAGTTTCCTTCTCCCATAAATCAGGAAGTGGTACTGTCTTGAAATTTTACTGAGAGGATTAGAATTGGTCCATAGTGCCCAGTGCATAGCAGGTTATCAGTGAAACAGGGCAGCTCTTGTACATGTGTGAGATTTGTTCAGTGAGAACTCTCACTACAGCCTTTCCAAGTTCACCAGAGTCAAGTTGTCAAAATCTAAATGGCTCCCCAAGGCCTTTGGTGGTCTTTCTCTTAACTGAGTCCCTTAGTCCCATGCTGGGACCTTCCATTTCCTTCAGAGGTCCCAGTAGCAATCCCAGGCCAGCCACACTCCTGCAAAGCCAGGTTACTCTTTTCAGCTGCTGACTGCACTCACGCAGATTCTTTCCTGGCCCCAATTCCATAGGAAATCAGTCTTTTGGAAAAAATGGTGCTCCTTTCCTCATGGGTTTGCCTTTCTTATTTATACTGTTGATAAAATAAATAGAGGTTCGTATATGCCTCAAAAGTTTTTACTGTACATTATGAAGCCTTTCGTACTTCTATCCAATGATAAGCTCTGTTAGGAGTTTGGTGTGGATTCTCTCAAGGATTTTTTCTAAGATCATACTTAATCCCACATTTACATAAAAATTATTATTACTTTTGAAATGCGAAAACATACTGGTACATCCATTCACTCATTTATTTATGGCACTGGGATACAGCTGAAAACAAGGCACTTAAAATTTCTGCCCTCGAAGATCTGACATTCTAGTCAAGAATGAGATATGATAAATACAAGCATGTAATGGTACATGGTGAAGCAGAATAAGGGGGTAGACAGTGTATTTGTTCCTGCTGTAACACAATGCCACAAACGACAGAAATTTAATCTCTCCCAGCTCTGGAGGCCAGACGTCTGAAATCATTATTGTCTGGTCAAAATCAAGGTGTCAGCACAGCAGCACTCCCCCTGGAGGCTCTAGGGATGAATTTCAGGAAACACCAGTTCAGTGTGTCTTCTGGTGGCTACCACCTTCCTCTGTGCCTGGCCACTTTTCTTCAATCTTCAAGGCCAGCAACTCCACATTTCCCGCCCCCGCCTCCCTCTCACAAGGATACATGTGACTGTAGTTAGGACCCACCCCGACAATTCAGGACAATCTCCCTATCTCAAGACTCTTTATTTAGCCTCTCCCCACTTTTTTTGCCCTACAAGAGAATATTCACAGGTTCTACGGATTAGGAGGTGGACGTCTTTGGGATCCATTTTCTAGCCTGCCACAGAAAGTGTCTGGGAGAGTGGAGGCACTATTTCATTTCTGGGGACACTGAAGCAGAGATCCAAAGGATGCGGTGGGATGGCCATGCAGGCATCAGCCTGACATGTGGTAGTGAGCACAGTTGACCAGCTCATTGTTCAATCAATAAGTGAGTCAACAGGCTGCTGATAAGTCTGTTTCTGAGAATATAAACGTGCCACAGCTAGTGATTGAATACTGGCCAATATCCCAAAGAGCAAGGTGTGAACAGCAAGGATTGGCTGTGGCTTATATTTTCCTGGCTGAAGCTAAGCATTAACAGGACCACCCACAGCTCCAGCAGATACTGATGTTTGCTGACGGCTCCTCCCCACAGCTGTGGGCACCCCCAGCATTAATGTTATGAGGTTACCAGCATGTGAGGATGTGGTGGCCAGGGCAAGAATGGGGACCCGATGTTGACAGGGCCTGGCTTCTGTCCTTGCTGTGTGGCACAGTAATGTCCTTTCCTCTCTGGTCACTGAGTACCAGCCACCTCCCAGGCCAGGGTCTCAGTGGTTCCATGAGGGAGCCCATTCTCTCTGGTCTTTAATCCAGACTCCCCGCAGGCCTAATGCCTGGTTCTCTGATGCTTCACTAGGTCCATTGCTTCACAAGGCTACCTGATTTCTAGATGCCGGCAAGGATGGGCATGAGGCTGTGCTGGAGGATACACAGCCCAGTAACTGGTGGGCTAGGCCAGCCTCTAACTGGTGTCTCCTGGCCTATTTTCCCAGGGCCAGTGCTGTAAAGCAGCCAGGATTGGACCTCAGAGGCTCTGTGCTTAAAATGCGTTTCCCTGCCACCCTCCAGCTTTTCCCAGAAGGTCTGGGCCCCTGGGACCACAACTGACTCCTGCCAGGGTTTTCTGGTGAATTGTACCAACCAGCCTTATTGATAATAAGGAACATCCACTGAGCACTTCCCATAGGCCTGTGCCATCGCAAGTACCATGCCTGATTCTCTCATTACTCTCCCACAGCTGCTCTAGTAGGCATGAGCTCATCTTCAAGGAGAAGAAACACTGAGAAGTTTGATAACCCACCATGGTCAGTGGCCAGGAAGCAGGAGAGTCAGAAATTGAGCCAGGCCGGCCTGGATCCAGAGCTGTCTGCGCCCTGTGCATGCCCTTGCCATCCTTCACATTCCTTAGGGATCTCAGCTTATAAGAGATGAAGGCTCAGGAGTGGGGTTCACGACCCTGGGGAGCAGCTTTGGGGATAGGGGGCTGAAGGCCTATGTTGGCTGCCTCCTATTCATTGGTTCTTCCCTTCCCTGCCTGACTTTCCCACCAGTGCTTCTGAGGGCCAGTGGGGTCACCTCCCTGGAATCCTCATCTCAGGTCTGCTTCTGAGGGGACCTAGCCCGAGACGCTACAGTGGGCCAGACACAGTGCTGGCATATGTTGTCTCATTTACTCCTCAACAGCCCCTTCCTAGTCAGCACATGAGCTGGCTTGCAGGGTTTTGGTAACATGGCTACAAGACTGCAGGGTTGGGCCTCAAAGACCTGCAAGCCCAACTATGCAGTTTGTGCTGTCCCCTTGGCTATACTATCAGGCCTTGGACTGGATTTCTCAGAATGTACCCAGGATGTATGGGCTCAGCGGGACAAGTACTCTGGGTGGGCTAGGCTCAGGAGTACAGCAACCGACGCTCCTCCAGAGGGCCAGGCCTGGTGGGGTGAGGTG
>NW_006433941.1:5305425-5327162 GCF_000325575.1 Pteropus alecto
CCCACTCACTTCCCAGAAGTGGTTCTTCTTGACAGGCACTGGGCCCCCAGTGTTGCCCTGCCTATTCTGAGGCCCCTATCCTGGAGGCCCCTCTAGAGGGCTAGCTGAAACCCACCTCTCCCTGCCAGACAATGTTCCATCACACAGAGAGCACTGATTTCTTGGCTCAGTTGGTATGGTGTTAAAAAATGTTGTCCTTGGGGCACCCTGATGCCTACTCAGCCCCTCTGGGAAGAGCTGCAAGGCCAGACACCTCTGGTGTGGTGCCCACCCTCTCTCACTGCGCAAGCCACTTGCCTGTGTAACCCTGGCAATCAGAGTTCCTGGAGGATCAGGGGCAGGTCACAGAGAGGGAAAAGCCAACATCAACTGCTGAGGAAACCGTTGGTTGTCCAAGTGGGTGTGGGGTTATTATTTTCAGTGATGCAAAGAGAAACGCTGCATAGTTAGACATTTCTTTTTATATGTTTTAGAAAAATACATATCTAGCATCAAATGTGATTGCATGGTGTTATTGCTTGAGAGGAAACCAAATCTTAGGAAGTGAATCAAATGAGAGAAAAATATTAAGTGACTGATAGTATGAGACCATTTTCTGTGTATTAAAAAGGAAACAACTAAGACATCTGCTGATGCCAAGTGTCAGCAAGGATGCTGAGCCATCAAACAATGTAAATTGGTGCAGCCACTTGGAAGACAACTTGGCCTTATTTAGTAGAGTTGAAGATGTGCATTTCTGCTTCTAGGTATAGGCTCCAGAGCAGAGCTTCAAGAATTTTCACAAATTACCTGAAGAATCTTGTTAGATGGCAGATTTAGCCTCAAGAAGTCTCGGTGAGCCCAGAGAGCCTGCATTTCTGAGCAGCTTGCAGACTGTGTGCACATGCTCCTCACTGTTCTCAGCAGCAGTGCTAGTGATAGCACTAGCTAGAAACAACCCAAATGACACTATTGGGGGTTTATAGATGGGGCCTATACCCACCCTAGGACCTCTTATGAGTCAGAACAGAGCCAGGATTTTGGCCAGGTCTCCCAGACCTGGGATGTTCACAGAGCCCCAGATTGAGGTGAGGAAGGTAGGAAGCCCTTAGCCCTGCCAGCCAAGCTCCTCAACATTTGAATCCAGAACATTCCAGTTTCCAGTTGGAGAAAGTGCTGGGTACTGGCTGGGTGCTGGTTGGTTACTGACTGTGAAGTTTCTTGGTCCCAGCCAATGTTCTGGGGATCCTTCCTGAAGGACTCTGATTCGAATCTCAGTTCTCTTGGTGACTTCGTGCAGACTTCAGGATATCTATGAGCCTCAGCTTCCTCATCTGTAAAAGAGGGATAATAGTAGCTCCTAACCTTGGAGAGACTGAACTGTGACAGTCCTCAGCCAGGTCCCCCGTCCCTCCCAGCCACCCTGCCTTGCAGTGGGGCCTCCGTTTCTTCATTGCCCGAGTCTGGAGGACACTAAGGTAACATGGGCTGGCTCCCACCCTTAAAGCCCCCTCCAGCTTCTGCATTTTCAAGGCCCCACCGCCTGGGGGCTATTGGGTCCATGAGGAGTGAGCAACTCTTGGAAACAACTCCCAGAGCTTGCTCACTCCAGAAAGCAGATGCTCCTGGGCTCTGAGCTAGGCCCAGGTGTGGGCAGACAGGTCAGAGTTCATCGGGAGTGGATGCTCCATCTTGGCCAGCCTGGCCCTCTCCCTGCCGCCTAACTCTGGCCTTCCTCTGCATCTGGCCTAAGTCTGGGATTCGGCCCTGCCAGCAGAGCTGGGGTGTGGATTTACTGACCTTCCACCCTCCTATCTCACCCCTCTGCGCCTCTTTCACTGTCCCACAGCCACTCTGGGTTCTTCTATATTCCTCAGAGGTTCTCTGTTCCTGCCTCCAGGCCTTTGCACCTGCTGTTTCCCCTGGCCGGACATCTCTGCTCTGACATCTTTGCAAAGTCGGCGTTCTTGTCTGTAAACCTCAGCTCTACTGTCACCTTCTTAGAGAGGCCTTCCCTGGACACTCTAGCTAACATTGCCACCTAGTCCCTTTCTGTCATATCACCTTCTTAAAATGAAAGTGCTCATTGCTCTTTACACAGTTTCGACCAAGCACTGACTCACATGTGGACCCTGCTTGCCTTATCCACTGGTGAATGCCCAGCGCTGGGCACCCAGCAGGTGCTCAAACAATAAGTGTGGAAAGAAGAGAAGACTGAGTAAGAGAATGAGAGCCAGAAAGAGGTTGGTAGAGAGAAGGCTGCCTATCTGAATACCCAAGAGATACAGAAAAGTGGGGGCAGCTGAGGGTGCCTGGACTGCCCTTTCAGGTGGCCCATGCTTTCTGCAAGGAGAACTTCGGGCCAAAGCTCAAGACCTACTTATAGATGCTCTGGAAGGCACGGGGCAGCTGTTTCATCACTTTGGGGCCAGGCCTGAGACTGGGCATTGGGCCAAAGTAGTCAGAGGGAATCACAGGCAGAGGGCTTTGGGTTGGAGCTGTCTATACGTTGGCAAGTCTGTGGCAGTTTACAGAGAAAGACCCCAGGCTGAGGTGACATGTGAGGTTCCAGGTCGGTTCACCTTTCTCTGGCTTTAATTTCAACATCCATGAAATAGTTGGTTCTTTAAAGGTCCTTCCTGGGCTATAAAAAAGGTCCCCTGGTGTGATTTTTTATAGGCAATTTGAGCCTTGGCCCCATGGCTGCACAAGTAGGGGATAAACAGCCCTCCTCCACCTCCTGCCCTTGAAGAACCTATCAGGGCCTTCAGACTTAGGCCTTCATCGCTCTGGAGCACCTCATGCTGACAGGGACTGTCCTGTCCTGTCCTTTGTACTTCTTGGGCTGCCATATAGGAGTTACGTCTTGGCACATTATTATTACTGGTCTGTTAGAGAACGCCTCTCATTTTATTTTATTGCATGATGAATTCCCCTGAACCTCCAAACCCAACTCCCATCCTCATGCCCAAAGCTCTCACTAACAAGACTGGTATCTGGTCCTTAACTGTGTATCTATCCTACTTGTAACAATACAGTGTTGCTTTCAACTAATGTCACTCTACAGCTCATGCTGTATCTTATGCTTTGAGCGCCCCTCTTCACACTCCGCACTGTTATTCACAGCCACACAGGCCCCACAGACACACTCACAGTGTTTTTCTTCCATTCCCCTCAGGATGGGCCTTTAGGTGGGATAACAGGCAGGGAAAGGATGGTGTGGTTAATGGGCAACAATGGTTCTCTGTAGGACAAAATGGGGATCCCACCTCACACCACCACAAAGAAGGGGCCCAATGAATTAAAGATCTAACTCTAAAATTAGGTAAAACTTTATCAAAGAGATAAAGCTAATGGAAGTAAACATTGGCCAATATATTTGTGATCAGGGCATGGGGAAAATGTCTTAAAAAGCCCTCGAATATCATATATATATGTTCTCTCTCTCTCTCTCTCTCTCTCTCTCTCTCTCTCTCTCTCTCTCTCTCTCTCTCTCTCTCTCTCTCTCTCTCCACCTGTGTCTCTTTTTGATCACAAATATATTGGCCAATGTTTACTTCCATTAGCTTTATCTCTTTGATAAAGTTTTACCTAATTTTAGAGTTAGATCTTTACCTAATTTTAGAGTTAGATCTTTACCTAATTTTAGAGTTAGATCTTCCTGCCGAGAGAGAGAGAGAGAGAGAGAGACATGCAAAAGAGAGACCATTGGATTTGACTACGTAAAAATCAAGGATGTCTGCTTCGTGAAAGATAGCACACACAAAAATTAACAAGTGACAAACTGGTAGAAAGTATTTTCCTGGACGATGTATAAAAGACCTTATGCCTAGGTTGGTGGAGGTAATGGATACTTGTGACAAGTTGGGGTATCCTGGCCTCCCTATTTAACTTTGAGGGTGCCAGGAAGTTTCCATACCTTTGTTCTTCCTCCCAGGGAAGTGGAGCAGAAACCAATAATTCTGTCCTCTTGAGTGGCATTGGCCCCAGAACTTCCTCTGCACTCCTGGCTCCCTGGTGTCAATTCAAGTCCAAAATTCAGACTGGAGGGGACTCCTCAGAGACTGCCTGGAACAACTGCCCTACCTTACAGATGAGGAGACCAAGGCCCAGACAGGCACCCAAGGTGTGACATTCAGAGCCAAGGTCTTATTTGGTTGTTCAGAGATCCTCTATACCCAAATACCCAATGGACATCTCCCTCTCAGAGAGAAACTCAACCTCCTAGCCCACCGTCCCCCTGCCCCACAGCCCATTCCTGGGCCATATTTTATTCTGAGATACACTACTTGAAATGGTGGTGTTAATTTATAATTTGACCTAGCAATTTCCTCTTTCAGGCCAGAAGGTACTTCAACTAGTGGCAGGAGCTTTCTTTGCCATCTTTGCTGCCAATACCCAAGTGCCTGAGACACAGTGGGAGCCTTGAGTGCTGGATAAATAAAACATGCCAGCTGAGTGGGCTTCTCCCATGTTTCCAGCGGCTGGCTCCGTGTCCTCAGGCTGGTCAACCCTCATTCTCCCATGGGTTTGTTAGAGCTGATCCCGAGCATGGCCCCCCAGGAGCCTGGCTTCCTCTTCGCCCTTCAGAAACCTTTCTTCTCTTGAAAGACTCACTCCTTTGGCATGAGCAGTCTTGATGTCTGCTTCACGGCTCTCTGCTTCTGATGATCCTTCGGGCTCTGTGTCACCTCCTGTCAGCATCTGTGTCCTGGATCACTTCTGATGTCTTCTGGCTGTGGGGAGATGTTCAGAGAACCAGAAGCAGATCCACATTTGGCACACACTACAGAATGCAATGACCACAGCTGAACTAATGCCACAGGTTGGGATGCGCAACACTGGGGCTTGTTCTCGCGTGTTCCTTTGTACATACCTTTGATAATTCCTAGGTTGTAGGCCAAGCACATCTGTGCCTTGTCAGCTGCTGTGGCTGTCTCTATATACCCTCAAGACTTTACCCAAAAGTCACCTTTTCAGTGCAGGAACCTCCCTACTTAAAATTGCACCCCTGCCCCCACCCCCTCCCTGCCTTAGTTTTCTACCATCTGATGTCCCAATATTTTAAGTATTCATCTCTTTTGTGCATTTCAACCTTGCTAAAGCAGGGAGTTTTGTGTTCCCACAGCCCCGGTCCGGAGTAGCCCTTGTTTGTTCAATCTCATCCAGAGCACAGCTCCCTGCTGTGCCCAGCCTCATCCTTCTCCTTCAGGAATATCGCCCCTGCCCCGTGTGTAGGTTCTTGCTCTGCTTTCCTGTCTCCAGACCTCCCTAGTGGGGGCTGCCCAAATACAGAGCTGATTACACCCACTACCCAGCTTAGCACTAACTGGAAGCTTCTCAACCTCCATACCGCTGACATTTGGGGTGGATAATCCTTTATTGTAGAATGTTCAGCAGTATCCTTGGCCTCAACCCACAAGATGCTGGTGGCACCCCTGGTTATGACAACTAAAAATGTTTCCAGATGTTGCCAAACATCCCCTGGGAGGCAGAATGACCCCTGGTTGAGACTCCCTATGCTAAAATGATGACTTTATGGTCTGCCCCTTCCTCCTGACCACCTCAACCAGGCGGAGCTGCTTTCAGGTTCTCATAGGATCTAGGCTCCCTTGGTCCCAACAGCCTCTGCACACGTTATCTCCACTTCCTGTAATGCCTTTCCACCTTCCCCTTCCCAGTTTGTCTTACCAGCATCTCCTTGGCTTTCGTTCCCTTTGGAGAATTCCTTGACCTCAGGCTGGATTAGGGGGTCCACCTCAGTCCTACCATAGCCCCTCCATGTGCCTCCCATGAGAACACTGAGCTCATTGATGCTAGCTAGCATTTATGGTCCCCAGTGGATGGGAGACCTTGGTGCCTGACACCCATGAGAAGTCAATGTGGGTTTGCTGAATGAGCAGTGAATGAGTGAGGACCACCAGTTCATATACTCATTAGCTTTTCTCTAACGAATAATTCCAAGCAGATACAAATCAGAGGGAATAGTATAATGAACCTCCAAGACCTGACACCCAGCTGCACAGTTATCAACCCTTGTTTTATCCCTGGTACCTACCCACAGCCTCTCACTTATTACTTTGAAGCCAATCTCAGATATCATTATTTCATCTGTAAATATTTCAACATTTATCTTTAAAAGACAAAAACTCTCCCTTTATTAAAATAACAATGCCACCATTATAACGCCTAAAAAAAGGTAACAATAATTCCTTAAAATCCTCAGATAGCCCACGGGGAATCACATTACTTTAGTTGGTGCATGCGTTCATACACAAACACGCTGTTGTTGCTTACAGTTTATTTGAGCTAGGGTCTAACTAAGGCCCAGCATTATAATCGGTTAACATTTATATGTCTTCTCAAATCTATGGACTCCTCGTCCATCTCTCTTTGATCCACTGTGATTTATTTGTTGGAGAAACCAGCTGTTGCTCTAGTAGTCTCCCACTGTCTGAATTTGTCCTGACTGCATGCCTTTGGTGGTGTTTCATATGTCCCTCAGTCTCTTGTACTTTCTGAAATTTCGTGGTTAGGTCAAGTGCTTGTACCGATTCAGGTTCAGTTGTTTTTGGTGAATGGTTCAGAGGCAGTGCTGCGTTCTTCCATCAGGAGGTGCATGGTGTCTGGTTTTCCTGTCTGTGATGTTAGCAGCACCTGCCTTAATTCCTGGCAGGCTTCATCTTGGTGGCCCTGCCTGCTCCTGGCTTGTTGGAGGACACTTTGCTTGTCTGTGAGGTGTTTCTTGGGGCTCTGGGGTGGGGTGGGGTGGAGGCAGGTTCTCAAAGGTTGTGCTTGCTCTTCCCAGCATTGTGGGTTCCTGAGACTGGTGAGCAGGACGTGGGACTAGAAGACTGTGCTGCAGACCACAGAAAGGCTCTGTGGCCTGCACTCTGGCTCCCAGAAGTCAGAGGTGAGAACTTCTCCCCCATCCCCCAAAGAGGAGTGGTAAAGGTGAGGGAAAGCATGCTCAGGGAAGGTTTGATAGGTAAAGGTGAGGGAAAGCATGCTCAGGGAAGGTTTGATGGGTAAAGGTGAGGGAAAGGATGCTCAGGGAAGGAGAAACAGCTGAGTAAAGGATAGGGTTTGGAGAGTGAAGCAGGGCACACATCCGGGACCAGAGACTGGTGGAATGCAGTGCATTCAGGAGGAGCACCCCTGAGAAAATTTACCTCCTTTTAGTTTAACTTGCAGGTATTGATACAACCCTGAACAAACAAAGATTTGAAAAAACAATTCTCTTTCTCCAAGGAGTTTATTACAGTCTCTAGCACAGGGGTCTTAACCTCATCATCTGATGTATTTTGTCAGTTGCACTGTGGTTGCATTGTGGTTTTTAAAGGCTAATATCTTCAGAAGGGCCTGCATTTTCTCCCTGGATGCAGAACCATATTATCCACTTTGTATCAAGACACTCAAAGGCGTTTGAGGGTGAGCTCCCTGCTATAGTGGGAGACTGCATAAATGTAAGGGTGACCTGTGTGTGGTAAGACCAGAGAAGAGAGGAGTGCTCCGTTGGGCTGGGTATTCAGGGAGGACCTCTCAGAGGTCTCAGAGGGAGTAACATTTACCTGCATCTGAAGGACAACCCTCCTGGTTACACATGGTCCATGGGCTTTGGGGCCAGCAATAGAAATGTGTCCTCCAAGGAGGTCAGTGTAGAGCTGGCACTTAACATGTGAGAATGGTTTGGAAGGGTCCAATGGAAGAGAAGCCCATTGTGAGAGTGGGTGACAGCCTTAACAAAGGCACAGAAGTGGGTGGCAACTAGCAAGTCAGGGCTCACAACATCAACTATTGAGTGTTCTGCTAAGCACTCTATGCAGCTTATCTTATCACAACCATGCTCTGCAGAAGGAAGTATTATCACCTTTTTACATATGAGGAAACTGAGGCTTAAAGTGATCAAGTGAATTGCTCTAGCCATGGAGCTCATAAGTAGTAGAGGCATGATTCAAACCCAGTTCTAAAGGTGATACTAATAAGATGGAAATTGTAACTGGCAGTAATTAAGAGATATTTGACTGTAGTTTCTTAAATAAATTAGGGGTTCATTTTCACATAAAAGCTGACTGGAGGTAGGATTTAGGACTGGCTTGGTAGCTCCACAAAATCATCAGAGACCCCTCAACATACTCAGTATATAGCTTCTATCCTCAAAGTCACCTAATGGACCAAGATGGCTGCTCGAGCTCCAGCTATCTCATCTGTTTTATAGGCAAGAAGAAGGAGAAAGGAGAAGGAGCAAAAAGACCTGATTCTTAGTTTAGTTGCCTCTATAAAGAGGGTCTATGAGTCCCACTCAAAGACTTCCAGCTTCCAGATTCAAGATCGCATAGAAGGTAGAGGCTGTGCACACTTCCTCTAGCAACCACACCAAAATTATAACAAAACTACAGAACAACCAGTACACAAAGTTTCCAGAGGTCTGGCTGAACAGAAGCCCTACAACTAGGTCACCTCAAATAACAGGTCACCTCAAAATGGTAGGAAGGAAGGAGACGCAAAATGGCCCGATCCCGCAACTGCGTGTGGCACTCAAAAATCAGGAGGGCTATCGTGGCTACAGAGCCAACTCCCCCGCTGAGGAGTGAGGGGTCCCAGCCGTAAGCTGAGTTCCCCACCCCAGGGGTCCAGTGCTGGGAAGAGAAGTCCCCACAACCTCTGGCTATGAAAACCAGTGGAGGTTGTGGCTGAGTGAGATGATGTGCTGTGGGGAGCAGAGACCTTCATCTTAAAGGGCCCACACCTGGTTTTACTTGCTGACGGACTCGCTCTCTCTGAGCTCCAGTACTGGGGCAGCTGTTCCAGGGGCACCAGAGACATAGATAAGGCATTGATCTGTCAGGTTGCAGGGCAAGGGCTGCAGGGCATGGGCTGGAGGGGCAGCTTGCTCCCAGACAGAGGTGCAGGCAGAAGCCATTGTCCCTTTGTTGAGCCTTCCCTAGCAGTCACAGGCACTATCAACCTAGATAACACAGGTCGCTCCGCCCAGGCAATTCCCTGAGACTCTGGCTCTCCCAACTTGTAAGCCCACCCAAGCCACTTCCAGTGATTTATTCCATCATAAAAATGAACTGTTTTGCCTTCTGCTGAGAACTTTCATAAAATCTCCCAAAGGCTCACAAAACTCAAAGAAGCAGCGTGTGGCCTCAGTGTGACCTGTGCCTTTTGCTGAGCAGCCCCAAGCCCTGCCAGCCAGCCTCGGTTTATGTCTTGGCCCCTCGAGGCACCTAAGCTCAGTATGGGTGCCAGCCATATGTGGATTACTTGGTGACTCTTACCAGGTGGCCCCAGAGGTGCACAGCCTATATCTAAACTTGGCCTGAAACTGGACTCCTCCCAGGTCTGTGCCAAGGGGCCCCACAGAACACCTATTACATAAAGCCAACTCTACTAAGATGAGAGACATAGGAGCCCAACCTAATAAATAGAAACAGACACAGGGAGGCAGCCAAAATGGGGAGAAAAGAAGCATATCCCACATGAAAGAACAGAACAGAATTCCAGAAAAAGATATAAACAAAATGGAGTCAAGCAATCTAATAGATACAGACTTCAAAACATTGGTTATAAGGATGCTCAAGGAATATAGAGGAAGAGTAGATGAACTCAGTGAGACTGTTAACAAAGAGATAAAAAACATAAAAATGGAGATATATATAAAACAGAATAGGGAGCCAATCAGAAATGAAGAATACAATATCTGAGATGAAGAATACTTTAGAGGGAATCAACAAAGTGGAGGAAATGGAGGATCGAATCAGCAACACAGAGGATAGGGTAGTAGAGGACACACGATCAGAACAGCAACAAGAAAAAAGAATCCAAAACAAAAAAATGAAGATAGTTAAGAAGCCTCTGGGACAACGTTGAGTGTAACAACATTCACATCATAGGAGTACCAGAAGGAGAAGAGAGAGAACAAGAAATTGAAAATTTATTTGAAGAAATAATAATGGAAAACTTCCCTAACCTGGTGAAGGAAATAGACCTACAACCTCAGGAAGCTCAGAGAGTCCCAAGCAAGATGAACCCAAAGAGGCCCACACCAAGACACATCATAATTAAAATGGCAAAAGTTAAATTCAAAGAGAGAATTTTAAAAGCAGCAAGAGAAAAGCAATTAGTTACATACAAGGGAACGCTCACAAGACTGTCACCTAATTTCTCAACAGAAACTTTACAGACCAGAAGGGTTTGGCACTAAATATTCAAAGTGATGAAAACCCAGGACCTACAACCAAGATTACTTTACCCAGAAGAGTTATCATTTAGAATCGAAGGACAGATAAAGAGGTTCCCAGATAAGAAAAAGCTAAAGGAGTTCATCAACACTAAGCCAGTATTACAGGAAACCTGGAGGGACTTCTTTAAGAAGAAGAAAAAAATACGTAGCAAAAGTCAAAATAAAGAATGTCAATAGCTACATATCTATTGATGAGTACTTCAAGTGAAAAAGAATTCAATGCTCCAATCAAAAGATGGAGTGACTGAATGGATAAGAAAACAAGACCTTTATAGAGGCTGCCTACAAGAGACTCAGATTAAAACATATACACACATACTAAAAGTAAGGAGATGGAAAAAGATATTTCATGATGGACAGAGGATAGTGCTGAGTGGAATAAGCCAGATAGAGGAAGACAAATGCCATGTGATTGCATGTATATGTGGAATCTAAAGAACAAAATAAACAAACAAAAAACAGAAAGAAACTCATAAATATAGAGAATATTTTGAGGGTTACCAGATGAGTGAGGGGTTGGGGGGCAGTCAGTGAAAAAGTGAGAAGGGATTAAGAAGTACAAATTGGTAGTTACAAAATAGTCATGGAGATAGAAAGTAGAGCATAAGGAATATAGCCAATAATATTGTAATAACTATGTACGGTATCAGAAGGACACTAGATTTATTGGGGTGATCACTTTGTGAGTTACATGGATGTTTAATCAGTATGTTGTACACCTAAAACTAACATAGTATTGCATGCCAACTATAACTGAAAAATAAAAAAAAATATTAATTGTTTTAAAAGCAGGAAAAAATTAAACAACTATTTTGCCAGGAAAAAAAAAAGACTTCTAGCTTCCAAATCATTGGCTACCTTAACTACTAAGGAGGCTGAGAAATGCACTTATAGTTGGACATATTGCTGTGCTAAGAAAAACCAGAGCTCTATGGTTGAGAAAGAAGAGTATTATGTTACAAGGCCACTGATGGGAGTAACCTGAGACTTTGAAAGTTACTCAGTCACTCTCTTCTGAATTGCTTTGCTGGGGGACACAGGCCCAGAGAGCCACATCATGGGGTCTGTGCTACAAAATGAGCTGTTGTGATCTCATTGCCCATCATTGGCTCTGCCTGTTCTCCTAAGGGGACTCACTACACTGCCTGATGTGTATATGATCTCTTCTGTCTTTTATGCCAGTGGTTTGTGCTCACTGGCATCAGGCTGACTGGTCAGTGGTTTAGAATGTGGGTACTCGGGTTGGAGAAACCTGGCTTTGAGCCCTGGCTCTACTGTTTACTGGTTAAATAACCATGAGCAAATGCATAATTATTTGTGAATATCTATACCCTCCTCTATAAAATGGGCATCATAATACTTGTACACATTGAGGGCTTGTTTTGTGCCAGCCCTGTTTTGAGTACTCTACATACACTGCTACATTGAGTTCTCCCAATGGGTCTATGAGGTAGGTACTACTATCATTCCCATTTTATAGATGAGGGAACTGAGGCATAAGGAGTTTAAGTACAGCTAGAAAATGGCCAAGCTGGGAAAGAAACCTGATCTGACCACAGAGCTCACATGGCGGTGGACACTACTCTAGTGAGCCTCCGTTTCACTATGTGGCAGTAGTTATAGTACTCTTAGGGCTGACTTGAGGATCCAGTAAGACACTGATGCCTGTGATGTGATCTGTTCAGTTCCTGGTACATAGTAGGTTCTTGGCATGTGTTGGCTACTATTGCCCTGTTCCTAGTCTCCCCGACTTTTCCCTTTGTTTCCCACACTTGGCTAAACATTCTCTGCCTGGGAGCACATTCTCCATCCTCTGGCTATTTTCAGTTCCGTTTCTTGGGAATTCTGGATTCTATATATGAGTTTCAGTGGTTATTTGCAGCTCACATGAGAAGACCAGGGCTCTGGGGAGATGTAACAGCTTCTCAAATGAGAGTAACTGGGAATGTTTTTATTCTGCAGAAAACACTGACCTAGATACCTTTGTTGGGAGAGTGACTCATGGACACTCCTTCTATGTCCTGGTGACAGAGTCCGGCATTGCCAGAGTGACTGAATGGTCTGTGCTGGGAGAGGCTATCTGGATAGGATGTGATGGCTAAGCTGAAGACTTCCTGAAAAGAAGCACCAGGACAGAGCAGCGGGTGGATGTAGGAAGGTAGGCAAAGAAGCCATGAATTCTCCTGACCTTTTATCTTCACAAAGCCTCAGGACAGGGGAATACCAGGCCTGATGGCCCTCTTGGTCATAGGAGAAGGGGAATTCCTGGCAACAGCCTCAGAAATGAGGGCTGACAATTGAGGTAGATATCGTTGGCCTATTTGCTTTGTGCTAACAAAACATCGATTAGTTTTTGAAACAATGTTCTAAGCCAATCATGACCATTTTTTTTTTAACCAAATTTCTCAGCCACTCATGCTAGTCATGTGACCCAGTTCTGGCCATTCAATCCTAAAGTGGAAGTCTTCTGAGAATATTTCTGGGAAACCTTTTGCTCTCCTGATGAAAAGAGACATGAGACTAGTGTGGCCCTTGACTTTTCTCTTACCTTTGGTCTTCCTTGAACCCAAGTGTGGTGACCAGAGCTATAGCAGCCATCTTGTGACTATGAGGCCAAAGCATGAGGATGAAAGGTCAATTATATTAGGGATGGTGGAGTCAGGGTCCCTGATGCTAACAATTGCCTGCCTTTAGTAGTATTATGTGAAAAAAAGAACCTCCTATCTATTTGTTTAAGCCTCTACTGGTTGGATTTTGTGTTTTTTTGTAGGTGAATGTGTTCCTAACTGATACAGACATGAAGGCAGAGTGTAGGTTGGGCCAACAGAGACATTGTATGCTCATAGATATCCATAAATAGTTCCTCAGGACTGTGCTGAGGCTTCTGCTGGACCTTGGTGACATCTGGCAAATCAGTCCCAGACCATCCCCTCAAAGGAGGTCATAGTACATTAAAAACGATGATAGAAATTGTGTAATAAGTAGAAACTGTTGCACAGCTCTTAGAGAGTAAGAAATCCTTTTACTTTTAAAAATTGAATTAAACCCTAATTGAGGGCCCATGTGCCAAGGTTGGCAACAACTACAAAAAAGTGTAATGGGGGAAGGGTGGAATTGCTCAGGATTAACTGGGATCTTAGGGCTTGGTCAGCCCTAAAAAACTGAAGGGAAAGTTTGTCTTCTATCTTTGATGTTCCTGTTGACCCAGTCTGGTTTTAGTCAAATAAGATTAGCTGCTATAACAAGTAAACCCTGGAATCTCAGGGTACAACACAAAGAAGATTTATTTCTTATTTATGTCATAGTCTGATATGGGTTGGTGATGGCCAGGGAGCAGCTGGAGTCTCCTTTGTGCAGTCATTCAAAAACCTAGGCCCCTTTCATGTTGTGACTCTGACTTTTTCTAGGTCTTCAGGGTCCTCTCACTCACTGGGGAGAAGGGAAAAGAATGCACTATGGGTTGGGCTCGGCAGTGGTGACATCAATTCTTCTCACGTTCCATTGGCTAAAACTCAGTCACATGGCCACACCTGACTTCAAGTGGGGGCTGGAGATATAGTCTCGTTGTGTGCCCAGAAAGAGAGAGCATAGATATTGTGGACACCAGCTGGCCTTCAGAGGTGGTGGGCAGTGGGTTCTCTTCCTTGTCTCTCTAAGCCCCTATCTGCAGCTGCTTCTCTTCACAGACCAGCCAGCCAATGGTCTCAAAGCTCCTGGATCTTCCTAACATAAAAAACTGAGCATGGGCCATTTCTAGGAAGCCTACCTGACCCAATCATTGCCCCCTTGCCCTGAAACACACACACACACACACGCACGTGCCTCTATTTCCAGCTAGGGTTAGAACAAGCTTTCTGATCCTTGGTGCTATTATATTTTGGACTGGATAATTCTTGGTTGTGGGCCTGTCTTGCACATTGTAGGATGTTGAGCAGCATCCCTGGCCTCTACCTATTGGATGTCCATAGTATCTCCCAGCTATGACAACTAAAAATGCCAACAGACATTGACCAATATCCCCTGAGGGATATATGTGGCAATGAGAACACTGGATTAGCAGAAGCCAGAACTTTAGATAGGAAAGATAGCCTTCTGTTTGGTAGAGGTCTGAGGTGCAGGGAGGGAGGGAAAGGAACTTACAGTGTTCTGGTATGTCTATAGCAGAAAAGAAAATAAAATCAAGCTGGCAATTCGTTTTCTAGGAAATTATAGTTGATATAATAGCTAGATGAGATAAGCATTATAATGAGGTTTCTGCGGGGCTAGGGGTATTTCAAAAGTAGAACCAGAAGGTCGACTCTGCAAGGGGGTGGGTTGCTTTACAAAACAGGGGACACTTCAACTAGGTCATGAAAGCTGAAAGAGTTGAGGAGGGAGGGGTCTTCAGTGGATTTGCAAAGACAGTGTGGTGTACTCTGGGAGTTGGAGGTGATTTGATGTGGCTGGATTGTGAGTAGATATTGAGTAGTAGCCTCTTCCAGGAGTCCTTCTTCGAGCTGGGTTTGATCCTCTCTTCTCTGTTTCCATTGTTCCCCTACGGGCCCATTGTACCACTGGCCACCCTAAAATGGCTTGCTTCACCTCAAAACCTTGCCTTTTGTTCTACTATATTCCAGTTCCTTGCACACAGTAGGCACACATAAATGAAGAAACTGATTCATGTAGGGTCTCCTATGCCAGCTTGAGTGGATTGGATTTTGTCTAGGCAACAGGGAGCCATTGCAAGGTTTTGAGCAGTGGAGTCACCTGGTGTTGGGTAGAGGATGCTTTGGGAAAGGTGCAGGCTGAGAAACCAGCTGTCAAGATGGTCCACGTGGGAGATGATGAAGCCTGAGCAGAGCTATTTCAGAGGAACAGTTACAGAAGTTGATGACTAGTTGTGGTGGAGAGGGAGAGGTAGAGGGAGGAGTCAGAGTGCACCAGAGGGGGTGGGGTGGGGGTCATGGACTAGGGAGTGAAGAGGTCTCAGGGCAAGGGGCCTGGAAGACACTTGGAGGGGAGGAGTTCAGTAGGTGGAAGGTCTGAAAGAGAAATCTAACCCGGAAATGGAAAATAAGGAGTCATCAATGTGTAGAAACTGGGAAAATGCCCATGTAATTCTAAGGAGGATGAGGGGGAGGAGGAGAGAAGGGGGGGGACAAGGAGGATGGGGAGTGGGAGGGAAAAGAGAAGAAAGTGGCTGTAACTGTTTCTGCCTACATACAAGGCAACAGCAGCACTGACACTTAAAGAGCAACTCTTGTCTGGAAAGAACTTTAGCCCTTGATTAGTTGAAAATCCTTGTGTCTGTCTGGAAGCAATCTCACAGGGGGAGGAATAATCTGTTTTCCCTGGAGTTGGGGGGTGGGTTGGGTGCAAATGCTGGAGGGCTGGAGCAGGCCTACACAACAGGGGTTTCCTCCTGGGGAAAGGGCTACCAACCTTGAGAAGCTATGTACAACATTACATTTAAAATGACTCTCGATGTGTAATTACTCTTTATCTTAGAATGTGATAATAAAAAGGTGAATAACCCAATTAAAAATGGGCAAAGGATCTGAACAGACCTATCTCTAAAGGAGATATACAGATGACCAATAGCACAAAGAAAGATGTTCAGCATCACTAGGCACCAGGAAAATGCAAATCAAAACCACAATGAAATACCGCGGCACATATGTTAGAATGGCTATAATAATAATAAAAAAAACAAAACAGAAAATACAAATGTTGATGAGGGTGTGGAGAAATTAGAACCCTTGTGTTATTGCTGGTGGGAATATAAAATAGTGCAGCCACTGTGGAAAACAGTCTGGAGTTCCTCAAAAGGCTAAATATAGAGTTACCATATGACTCAGCAATTTCGCTGCTAGAGAATACCCAAGAGAAATGAAAAATGTGTCCATTAAAAAAAATAGCAGCATTATTCACAATCGCCAAAAAATAGAAACAACCCAAGTGTCGATCAACAGGTGCATGGATAAACAAACTGTGGTATGACCATATAATAGAATATCATATAGTCATAAAAAGAAATGAAGTACTGATACATGCTATGATAAGGATGAACCTTGAAAATATATGTTAAATGAAAGAAGCCAGATGCAAAAGGTCACACATTGTGTGCTTCTGTTTATATGAAACTTCCAGAATAGAGACAGAAAGTAGATTTTAGTGGCTCCCAGAGGCTAGAGAGGGAGATAGGGAGGGTTAGTTAATGGGTGTGGAGTTTCTATGTGGGGTGATGGAAATGTTCTGGAATTAGATTGTGATGATGGTCACACAACATTATGAGTGTGGTAAAACCACTGAACTGTACACTTAAAATGGTTAAATTTTATCCCAATTAAAAAAAAAAAATTAAGTATATGGGAACTCTGTACTTTCTGCTCACACTTTCTGTTAACCTAAAAGTGTTACCGGTTCTGGGGAGTCTTGGAACTCCTGGATCTCAGTTCCTGGCATCTGGTCAACAAAGAATCGAAGATAGACACCCAGCAATATAAGCAAGCTAGCTTTATTGAAAACAAAAGTACACTTTCAAAAGTGAAAGCAGGCTGTTAAAAGCAGTCATATCCAAAGACTTCTGCCGAGTGAAAATATACTCTCAGATGTGAGAGCGAGCAGGCTCTAGAGAGAGCTGCTGCATTGTCGCATTGTTGGTTTGGGAATTTTATCCATTAATCTAACTAAGGTGTGGAATATTCATGATTTGGGGGTGGTCCCTCCGTGGAAAGTAGGTGGTTTTTTCTGGAATCGGGGAGATGCCCCTTTTCTTGCCATGTCAGGTCTTTTTGGAATTGTCATGGCATCAGGTACATGATGAGTATAGCCTTAACTGCAATGCTAATTTATTATAATAATCATAAAATGAAACAAGGGTGAATTCGAGGTCACACCAGCTGTCCTTCTGCACATGCCTATGTTGGAGACTTTCCCTAGCCCCTTTATTTTCCATAGTAGCAGGAAGTTTAAACCCATAAAACTGTTTCACCACATCAAATTTATTGTTCAAAGCTGTTTTCATTTTAGTGGCTCTGGGGAGGGGCCCTAATGTAATTCCTACCTCAAATGTACTCTACAAAAAATTAAGTCTATTAGTTAACAAAACATGAAATGACCATGAGAAGTGTAAAGTCTGTGGCCCTGGGTCCTTCATTGCCACATGTAGGTAGCTGGTCCGTTTGGACCCCACTTATGCATTCAATGTCACCACCAGCCTGGGTCTCCCCAGCCCCACCAGAATGCATCCCTTCCTCTTTCTGAGGACTGAGCTTCCCACAGTCAGCCAGTCAGTCTGCAGGGCCACCTGACTAGAGACAGACAAAGGGCAGTTGCCTTTGATTCTCATGACAAGCCCACAAGGAAATGAGAGGTCAGGACATTTGCCTAAGATCAGTCAGTGGGTAAGAAGCAGAGCTGGATGGGACCCCTGATGTGTCTGGCCCCAGTATGGGCAGGAGAGGGGCATTGCTGAAGGGTCTGCTCTTGAGCAGCCTCTGGACAACAATGCTGATTCTGGAGACATACAGTCACTGCCCCAGAAACATAGACGCACACTCACGTACACTGAAACATGGATACATACTCCCCAAACACAGATCACACATACACCCACTGCCACTGAAACACAGGCAAATACATTCACAGACTCGCATATCCTCACCCTGAAGCAGTCACACCTATTTTCTCTCACACACACAGACATATGCATCAATGAAACACACACAACTCACATAGACAGACACTCACATTCACACCTGGGGCTGGGTTTTGGCCTGTAGTTAAAAGTGCTGGTTCCCTAAGTCCTGGGCTAAAGGAGGAGGAGGCCCTTTGGGGAGGGTCTAGGCTGGCTCTGAGTTTCCCGTGGCTGTGGGTCACTTTGATCAGGCAGGCCCCACCAGGCCCTTAGCCATCTGGTGCTCAGGCAGCCTGCTCCAGAGCTAGCTGGCTTAAGGGGAAAGGGTCAGGGGGTGGGGGCAGCTCTGGAACCAGGGCAGGGAACTCCTGGGTCTCTACCTTAACCTAGGGCTAACTCTCCCCACTTCATTAACATCAGACTGTTGGGAGTCCTTGAGAGTGGAGGCTAAGGCTCCTTATTGGATCCTGCAGATCACAATTAAGGGTAACAGTAGTAGCAGTGGTAACAGTAACAATGAATAAGGAACATTAACTAAATACTTTCTATGCGCCATGCACTGTACTAGAGGTTTATCGCCTTTCCTTACAACAAGCCTATATGGCCAGTACTATTATCATACCATTGTACAGGCGGGGAAGAAAAGATCTGCAGAGGCCAAACAACCAGCCCAAGCTGGTCCTAGAACCCAGGGTATGCTGCTAAGAAACCACCCCAACTCAAGGGATTATAGCAACAAGTGTTTATGCTCAGCTATGGGTCTGCAGGGTGAGTGTGGGTTGGCTGGTCTGGTCTAGGCTTGGGTGGGTGGCTCTGCTTCAGTCTGCAGGTTTGTTTTGGGGCCCAGACTAAAGTGGTGGCAATGACCAAGGCTATGTGCTTCTCATGATAGTCACCAGAGCACAAGAAGCCACAGTAAACCACACAAGCACATAAGATCTCTGCTTTGTTCACGTCCAATCTCGTTCCATTAACCAAAGCCAGTCACATAGGCCCAAAGTCAATGGCACGAGGAGGTCTGCTCTGCTCACAGTTTTAGGGGAAGAGTGAGGATATCTGATCAATAATCCAACCTCTCACTTAGGTTTCTTAAACCTGAGGTCACAACCAATATGTGACATTGCCAGCATTAGTGCACAGCAGTGAACAAGATAGAACGTAAGTGTCAGGCCCACTGGGACTACGGTCCTGGCTCCAACACTTCTTAGCTGTTACTTGACTTTTCTGGGTCTCAGTTTTCCCATCTGTAAAATAGATTGTATAAATAGGATAATGTATATCAAGTGCTTGGCACAAGGCCAGCACATAGAAAGTCTTCAATACCTAGTAGCTATTATTATTAGCTATAATTTAGCTGTCCTCAATTGGGGGATCACAACCCCCTCCTCCAAACCATTTGGAAATGTTTGTGGGGTGTTTCATATTGGGGATGTATTTCAAGGGTGAGGACCAGGGATGCTCAAAGTTTGCAAGACCAATTTGCACCACAAAGAATTGTCCCACTCCAATGCGATTGCTCTCATCAAGAAACCTGAAAGATTCTAACCCACCCAGGCACCTCTTGTAACATATAGAGAGATCGAGGCCTGGGGTGGGGCAGAGGCTAGACCAGGAGATGGCCCTGGGGTCTTCCATAAATCCAATGAGTCTGTTTGCTGCCGAAATGGTGGCTCCTCTGTGGGCAACTTTCCTCTTCAAGCACTGGCTTCTGTCTTGCCTCGCTTCATGAGGGAGTGGGGAAGTCAGAATTAACAAGGATGCACTGACCAAGTAGCAGGGGCTGCTGAACTTACCTTGTTGTTGGCCTGGACACCATGGTGATGAGGACAGGGCAAACTGCCTTGAAGGGGAAAGACCAAGCCCTGCACTGAGAGAAAAGAGTTCTTGGCGGAGAGTGTAGAAAGAATTCAAACACATGCCAAAGTTAGAATCAAAAGGAAAGTTTATTAGAGAAAGGGTAACACTCCATAGAGCGTGGTCTCCTCTCAGAGGCAGAGAATGAGAGCGCCTAAGAGAGACTCAAGGACAGAGACAACAGAGACTAGGACAGTGAGGGACAGAGTAAAGACAGTGACAGGGACCCCCCAGTGTTTGGAAATTCAGTTTATATATGATTCTTTAGTTTCTGTGAGTTAGTTTAAAGACTTTGTTTACTCAGTTCCTTTGACCTGGCTGTTCCCAGCCTTTAATCCATAGGTTCCCCATGGTTGCAGAGATGTGTACAACAGCCTCTTAAAGACTGGTTTCCCTATTTCCCCTTCACAGGGGTGGGAAATGGACTGTTAGCAATCCAGCAGAAATCTTCTTTTGTTCTGCAGGTGTCCTTGTGGCCTGGCTGCAGGGCTGATCAGCATATTGTAGACTCTGAATGTAGCTTGATTTAACATTTTAGTTCTCTTGCCTCCTCCCTACATTAATGGAACCTGGCTGTGTCTGAGCTGCCCTCCTGAGCTAGGCTACAAAACCCCAGGAGTTTTATGAATCCATAAAAATACCATGCCAGTGGAAAACAGAACTGAACCCCATACACATCTGCAGAGGAGACCTGAGGTTCAGAGATCACAGCTCATGCTGAGAAAGCAATGTTGAGCTGTGACATGCGTACCCTGCAGGAATCACAAGGCGGTATCAGATAAAACCCACCTGAGGGGCAGTCTGCAAAATGCCTGGCCTCTACTCTCCCAAAGTGTCAGTGTGAAAGACAAAGGCAGACCAAGAAATGTTCCAGATGAAAGCTGCTTAAAGGCAGCACATGATCCTGCACTAGAGCCTGGATCTGAGAAAAAACACACCTGGAAGTGTTTTCAGGACAATCAGTGAAATTCAAATGTGGCTTATGTTAGACATGCTCTTATATGAATGACAAACTGTTATGGCGCAAACGATTCTAAGACCCATGGAGCCAATTGAGATTAATTATGAGCCTTTATTAGCCGGCCGGCGACTGACTCTCTACCTCGCAGGGTTAGAGGAATCAGCCCCGAGCTTCCAGAGGAGGCAGCTTATAAAGCCTCCTACTACATCCTTGAATAAGCAGATTACAAGAAGCAGAAGTTAGCCGGTAACGTTTTGTACAAAGATAAATGTTGCGCTTCCGGGGAACTCTCAGATCAAACAGGGCCTAGTAGACAGATTCATCATCTGCACCTTGGAATGTTGTGCTTCTCCTGGGGCTGGCGCCTGGAGATATAACCTCCCTGTAACTGGAGAATTTCCACTTTTACATTCCCCACTGGTTTTTGAAGGGAAATCAAATCATTGATTCTCTGACTTGGAGTGGTTGGTAGTTTGTTCTGAGAACCATGAGTTTTACTGCCTGTACTCGCTTTTTGACATAGGCAGTTCTCCAATTAATTACACAGAGCCCAAACAAAAGGCCCAGGAAGACTAGAATAAGGGGGCCTGTAATGGCTAACCAAGGGATGTTATTAAAAAGTCCTTCATACCAAGATTCTCCACGCCTAAGTCATTCTTCTCTGTGTTTAACCCTCTGTCTTATTAGCGCTAAGCTGTCTCATATAATTCCAGAATGGTTAGCATAAAAACAGCAAGTTTCACCTAGTGCTATGCAAAGACCTCCTTGTTTTAGGAATAGAAGGTCTAGTCCGCTTCTGTTCTGCAGGACTACTTCAGCCAAGGAGTTAAGAGAGGTCTCAAGGTGATTGATAGATTTTTCAAGAGTCGACAGGTCTTCATTTATTTGTTGGCTTAAGGCCTTATAGTTGGAATTTCCAGTAACAAGGGCTGCCGTTCCTACTGCAGTAGATCCTGCTACTCCTATTCCTACTAAAAGGGGAACTAAAATAGGAGACCTTTTTACTCTGGCCCCTAGATATTGGAAGTGTTTTCGTCCCCACTCACCAGAGTAAAAGTAGACATGTGGAATGACAT
>NW_006433941.1:5330561-5345262 GCF_000325575.1 Pteropus alecto
TGGCCCTCGGCCCCAAACCGGTCCCATCCCAGCCAGATGGGCCCCATGACTTATCCTGTCCAACAAACATAACCTTCTGGACATCATCCCTGTTGTTGAACACCTTCTGGGCAATCTCGAGAAGCTTAGATAAGTTCTCTCCCTTAAACCCTTCTAGTTTTTGTAATTTCTTTCTGATATCTGGGACCGACTGACTAACAAAGGCTAGATTAATGGCTCACCGATTATTTGGGTCCTCCAGGTGAATGGGAGTATACAGTCTATAAGATTCTAGTAACCTCTCTAAAAATGCTGCAGGTGACTCATCTTTAGTCTGAATAACCTCACTTACCTTGGATAAATTGACTGGTCGGCGAGCCGCTGCCCAGAGGCCTTGAAGTAACAACTGGCGGTACCTCAGGAGAGCCTCCTTACCTTGATCTGTGCTGGAATTCCAGTCGGGTCAGGTGCTGAGAAATATAAGTTGTACCCGTGCGGGGTCAGTGGTGGGCTGCCCAGTGGGGTCCGAGACCCCCCTTGCAGCTTCCCTTAGAATGCGTTCCTTCTCCTCTGTAGTAAACAAAACCTGTAAAAGCTGCTGGCAATCATCCCACGTGGGTTGGTGGATGAAAAGGATGGATTCTAAAAGGGAGGTCAAGCCTTGGAGTTTTTCTGAGAAGGACAGAGTTTGCAATTTCCAGTTATACAGATCACGAGTTGAAAAAGGGACATACACCATGAAAGAGGTCTGGGTGGGGCTATCTGTCGGAGAGGCGCCAGGACAGCTGCAGGTTGCAACGAATCAGGGATGGGGTCAGGATCCTGTGGAGGGTAGTAGACAGCCCCCGTCCTAGTCTGTGGTGGGCTCCGAAGAGGGGCTGCCTCCCGAGAATCAGGAGGCCTAAAGGGATTACCAGGAGAGCAATAGGGAGGGGGATTGAGGATCTCCGGATCCTCTGGAGGTGCCTGTAGAACAGGTTCAAGGGATTTCTGAGGTGCCAGAGTGCTCCTTGGCCCTGCCAGAAGAACCGTATGAGAGGCAGGCGCTGGCAGAGAGTCTGATTTACTCTGCAATCTTTCAGATACTTAGGAGCATCAGAAACAATGTCTATCCAAACATTTATGTATGGGGCCTGATCAGGGTAACCAGGATTCCCATAAACAACACTTCTGACTTTGAAGGAACCCTCAAATCAAAGGAACCCTCAGATGGCCATCCAACTCCGAAGGCCGCCAGTCTACTTGGCAGAGCCTCTGGAGATCGAACGGAGTGACTGACGACCCATAACCTCGGGCCCATCTCCTGAAATCCTTAAAATTGTTCGCAAGGCACCGCAAGGGAGTGGGCTTAGAAGAAGCCTGTCCCATGGCGGCGGGGTTGGACGTGAATGAGAATAAAAGTCCTGGGAAAGATAAGAATGTTAGACAAGGTCCACTCAGTGACTAGGTAGCCGCTCGGATGGTGCTGTAGCAGCAAGAAACCCTGCAAAAAGAAGAATTAATAAACTCAAAAGAATAACAAGAAAAATCACAAGAGACATTCAGAGACCAGAACGATCAGACAATGAGACAAACTTGATGGAAACCAAAGTAAGTAAACTTATGAGGACCAAGGCAACAGGAGGGTAACAGTACATTCAACCGGTCCGGACAAACATACACAATACAGACAGACAAAACAGACTACAGGCAACACAAAACGCTAGCGTATTAGAAAGCGAAACCGAAACAGGTACTGGGTCAAGGTCTGACGTCTCAGACCTGACCGTACTAGGGAAGTTGTGCTGCGTCCAGCCTTCCACTAGTTCTCAGGGCCCACAGACTCTTAGACTAACTCACCAGTGAGACTGGAACAGAAGGCTCGTGTCCAATTTTCAGAAATTTTTGTCCACCGGTCTCTCCGATCTAGGGCCGCCCGATGTCCGGGGCTGAGGAACATCTCTCAGTGGCCGCCCCCTGGACGCGGTCGTGCCCCGCCCGGAGCGACCGGGGTCTTGGGTCTCGGAGAAAACTCCCCTTCTCTCTGGGGAAAATCTCGCTGGGGCCTCCAAATGTTATGGCGCAAACGATTCTGAGACCCACGGAGCCAATTGAGATTAATTATGAGCCTTTATTAGCCGCCGGCGACTGACTCTCTACCACGCAGGGCTAGAGGAGATCAGCCCCGAGCTTTCAGAGGAGGCAGCTGATAAAGCTTAAGACCATATCCTGGTGGACTCCTGAGCAAGCAAGCAGATTACAGAAGTTTATAAATTTATTCAGTTATATTGTTGTGGCGTGATCAATTCTAAGACCCACAGAGCCAATTGAGATTAATTATGAGCCTTTATTAGCCGGCTGGCGACTGACTCTCTCCCACGCAGGGTTAGAGGAGTTCAGCCCTGAGCTTCCAGAGGAGGCAGCTTATAAAGCCTCCAACTACATCCTTGAATAAGCAGATTACAAGAAGCAGAAGTTAGCCGTTAACGTTTTGTACAAAGATAAATGTATCCCGGGACTCTCAGATCAAACAGGGCCTAGTAGACAGTTTTATCATCTGCACCTTGGAAAGTTGTACTTCTCCTGGGGCTGGTGCCTGGAGTTATCACCTCCCTGTAACTGAGTTACTGCTCTCCCTGGGGGCTGGAGCCTGGAGATACCACCTCCCTGAAACTGGAGAATTTCCACTTTTACAAAGCTTCCTGATTTTGATTGTTGTGTTGAGATTTCACAGGAGAACTTCTTTGTTCTTAGGGGACACCCACTAAAGTCTTGCAATTTACTCTCGAATAGTTAATTAAAAAAAAACGTTTTTTTTTTAAACAGATAAAGCAAAGGCTGAGAAATCACAATAGGTAACTAGGTGAAAGATATATGGGCATTTATTGTATAATCTTACAATTTTTTGATGGGTTTGAAATTTTTCAAGGTAAAATTTTAATAACTTGAAAGTTACAACATCCCAATTTATTTAACTAATTAAATTCAAGAGATTGCTAAAATTAAAGTTCCTGAGTCTTTTTGAAAGAAGGCACAGGAGGTGCATTAGTAAATAGTGCAAATAAAATACTATTCTAATAAAGAAAAGCACACGGGAAACTGTCCAACATCACAAATAATGGAAAAAAAAAACAATTAAACAAGGTATAATTATTCACCTAATAACTTAATGTAAATGTGTTTGGAATAATGATGATGCAGGACAGGGCAAACTTCCCCACGCTGGTGGAGGGGAGACCAAGCCCCGCACCGAGATAAGAGAGTCCTTTGGCAGAGAGTGTAGAAAGAATTCAACACGCACACCAAAGTTAGAGTCAAAAGGAAAGTTTATTAGAAAAGGGGTAACACTCCACAGAGTGTGGTCCCCTCTCAGAGACAGAGAGTGAGAGGGACCCAGAGAGTCGTGGAAAGACAGTAGTAGGGGAGGAGTGTTCAGGGAATTCAGTTTATATATCATTCTTCAGTTTCTTTGAGTTATTGTTTAAAACTTTGTTAACCCATTTCCTTCGATATGAGCATGCAGTGAGGAAGGGGAAGAGTTTGTAGCATGAAAAGGTAAGAATATGTAGAGTGAAAGGCCTGCTGGCAGTTCCTTGCCTTTAATCCATAGGTTCCCCAAGGTTTTAGCCAGAAGGAATAACTCTTAGTTCCTGTTTCTCCTTCACTGATGTGGAGAATGGGTTAGTAATCCAGCAATCTTCCTTTGTTCTGAAGGTGTCCTGCTGGTCTGGCTGCAGGGCTGATCAGCATATTGCAGTCTCTGATTGAGGCTTGATTAACATTTTAATTCTCTTGCCTCCTTCCTACATTATTTCCCCCTCAGAGATTTTATTGTTAGGGGCATGTTGAGGAATGAAGGTCTGTCTTCTGTAACTTCTTCGAAGCTGAAATAGGGCTGTAGTCCCTGCCTACTGGGAATAAAAATCTCTGAAAGCCTATTCTAAGGGCCCCAGAGGCAGAAAACGTGAGTTTGTTTCAACATGTAGAAGTGATAGGAAGCCCTGCAGCCTAGAAGATATAGACTTAGCAAAAAGACTGAAAAGACAAAAGTCAAAATTAATAATAGAGGTAGTTGGCAAAAAAGGTTACATTTTCATGGCTGTTTGTTAATTAAAGATAAAGATATCTACTGAAAAGAAATTGAATCATTTTGAAGAGAGAGAAGTGGCATAGATACCTGTGTAATAGCCCGCTGAAATGTGAAAGGGTTAAAGAATAATTAAAACCTGAAACTGGACAAAGGAAGTCTATAACTTAGGCCTAGTTTCTGGAACCCCTAACCACATTCTGTTAATCATGAAACTTGTAACAATGAGCTCATACGCTAACTGCCAATTTTAGCCTGTGTAACCCTGCTTGCTTGCGTGGCATGAAAAATAATCAATTGTATATAAGCTGAAAATTACTGTTTGGCCATCGCCCATGGGAACACTGGCTATTGCCCATGGAAACATAGGCAATCACCCATAGGAACATAACATTCTAACAACAAGCTTTCTGCTTCTGTACTTCCCGCTTGCACACCTGACCAGTGAGTTGACAGGTAGCGAATAGGAGAAAGATGGACCTTTGTATTTAAGACAGAATGAGGAATGGGATTTGGGGCTTAAAAACCTTGTATCTTGGCAATTCAGGGCTGCTCCTTTGCAAGGACAGCCGCCGGCTAATAAACTGTCTCCTGGTTAAGAGCACTCAAGTTGGGTCTGGTTATTCTGGACACAACACCTGGCTAAAAGAGTAATTATTCAGAAAAATTCCCTGATTCCCTAGGACTTGTGGACTTAGCTATTTTCTAGAACAAGATCTTAAAATCTTCCATGGGTTCACAGGAATAGATCACAGGGCCGCCCGGTTCATTTTCTAGAGGAACCTGTGAGGACTCATAAGAAACTGGTTTAATTCTAGATAAATGTACCTAGCGGTTGACTCCTTGTAATTTGACAGCAGTTGGGGTACTTAATGAGACTTGGTAGGGCCCTTTCCATGTGGGCTGAAGTTGGCTCTCTGGGGACCCTTCTAAGTTTTTAATAAGACCTGATCTCCTGGTTGTACTGGAGTCTGAGTTTTAGAAAGGCTAGGTAGAATGTTATTACTATATTCCTGAAGCGCCTTTTGGACTTGACCTAGATTAGTAATAAAGTATGTTGTACTTCTTCATTAAAATATAAGTCTGAAGTTAAGAAAGGCTCTCCACAAACCATTTCAAAAGGCCTTTGCCTCAGGGTATCCTTTAGGGCTATCTGGACTCTTAGCAGTGCAATAGACAAGAGTTACCCCCATTTCAGAGGTTTATTGGCAAAATTTGGCTAATGTTTTTTTAAGAACATGGTTAGCTTTTTCTACTTTTTCTGAGAATTGGGGCCTCCAAGAAGAATGAAGGCAGTATCTAATTCCTAAAGCAGACTCTACCTGCTGGGTTATTTTAGCAGTGAAGGAAGGCCCATTGTCACTTTGTAGGCTCCTGGGTAGCCCAAGTCTAGCAATGATTTCTTGAAGAATTTAGAAACTTCTAAAGCTTTTTCTGTCTGGGTGGGTTCTACTCACCCCAGTAAAAGGATCAATACTAAGTATTTCAATCCTTTGCAAGATGGCATTTGAGTAAAATCTATTTGCCAATCCTCTCCAGGGAATGATCCCCTATGCTGTTCTGGCTTTAACAAAGGAGGGGGGATGGGATGGCTTCCTGAGTCATTGCTAGTGCAAAGTTCGCAAGCTCTGGTTATTTCTTTAGTGGTTTGAAATAATCTCTTTCCAACGAAGATAGAGGAAACTAGTTTATATGAGGAGTCTCGGTCTGAATGAGAAGATCCATGTAAATATTTACTAATCTTCCATTGTTCGGCTTCTGGGAGGAATAATCGCTCCTTTTCCGTGAACCATTCCGATGGGTTGAGAATGAGGTTTCTGTTTTGCCCACGTGGCTTCTTCTAAGGTAGAACTAGGTATGAAGTTGGGGCTTGGGGCCTCTGGTATGAGGGCCTCTTGGATAGGGGGATTAGTTTTTGCTGCAATTTTGGCTGTTCTATTTGTTAGATTGTTTCTCTTGATTATATCTGAATCCTCCTTTTGGTGCCCCCTGCAGTAAATGCTGTTTCTCAAGGTTCGTTCACTGTTTCTAAGAGTTGTAAAATTTCAGCTTTATGTTGAATCAGGGAGCTCCTTGAAGTAAGGAAGCCTCGGTTCTTTCCAAACAGTAGCATGTGCATGAAGCACCATAAATCCACAGAGTCAGTATGTATATTTAGTCTGAATCCTTTTCCTAATTTTAATGCCCTAATTAGGGCTATAAGTTCTGCTTTTTGAGCAGAGGTGTTAGCTGGTAAGGCATGAGCCTCAATGATGTCTGATAAACTTACAATAGCGTATCCTGCCTTCCTGAGCCCTTTATCTATAAACTACTTCCATCTGTGAACCACTTAGCATTTGGATTGAGTAAGGGTTGGTTTTTTAGATCAAGTCTGCTTGACTAAATTTGCTCTACAATCTCAACACAGTGGTAGAGAGGGGTCTCTAAAGCAGGAACAGTCATCAAAGTAGCAGGATTTAGCATTTGACAGACCTTGAGGATGGGTTAGGAATATTTAATAAGAGGGCCTGATATTTTAATAGGCTCCCTCCTGTTAACCATTGATGGTTCTTTGTCTCTAATACACTTTGTACTTGATGGGGCGTTAACACCTCAAGATGCTGTCCTAAAGTAAGTTTAGAAGCTTCTACTAACATGGCAGTGGCTGCCATAACCCGTAAACAGCTGGGACAGCCTCAAGTTACTGTATCTAATTATTTTGAAAAATAGGCAATTGGTCTTGTAATGTCCCCCAGCTTTTGCGTTAGCCGTCCTAAAGCTATCCCTTATTTTTTAGCTATATAAAGAGTAAATGGCTTTTCTACATTGGGAAGGCCTAATGCAAGAGCTGTTCTCAACTTTTCCTTTAGGGTATTGAAAGTGGCGTCACATAACCCTTTCCAAAGAAGGTGCTCAGTATTAGGACCTTTAATGGCTTCATATAAAGGCTTAGTTAGCTATTATCTCAAAATTGGGTATCCATATTCTGCAAAATCCAGCTATAGCTAAAAAGGTTCTTAATTGTTCATCTGGGGAGATTTTATTGCTAAGATAGCTTCTTTTTGTTCAGGAGCCAAAGCCCAGGCTCCTGGTGTTAAAACATACCCCAGGTATTTAACTTTCTGGAAGGAAATTTGTGCCTTTTACAGACACACCCAGTATCTCTATTTTCCTAAGAAATTTAAAACTTGGATAGTGTTAGCATCATGACTTTCTTTTGTTGGGCTGTTTATTAACAAATCATCCACATATTGAAGAAGAGAACCATTTGTCAATTTTAAACTCCTGAGTTCTTGGGCTAGAGTATTTCCAACAAATGGGGGCTATCCCGGAAGCCTTGGGGCAGGACTAAGAATATTGAGAGATTTTATGCGTGTCAGGATCAGTCCATTTAAATGCAAATAAATATTGGCTATCAGGATGTAGAGGGATGCAGAAAAAAAGCATCTTTAAGGGGCTCAGTATCAGTATCTAAAATGGGCGTTGTCTGGAATCTGAGTCAGAAGGGTGTAGGGATTGGGGACTACAGCTTCATTTACTGCCCTTAAATCTTGGACAAACTCTTATTCCCCATTAGGCCTTTTTATTGGCAGGACAGAGGTATTACAAGGTGACTGGCAAGGCTTTAGCAGTCCATATTTTAAGAATTATTGCACCACTGGCTGTTTATCACACATGTACCTCAGTCTTGAGTGGATACTGTTTATGTGGATAATTAGCATTAGTCTTTAGTTGTATTTTAATAGGAGTAACATTAATAGCTCTTTCAGAGACTTCTGTGGCCTAAACTCTAGGATCAACCTGTGAATTAATACTTGCGGTTATCAATTGTACAAGATCTTGTGAGTGGAATAAGGATCCTGAAATGTGAGCTAATAAATTTGCTTGTGGAGCACCAACATGAATAGTGGCATGCATCAGTTACAGTAAATCTCATCCTAATGGAGGGATTGGATATTCAGGCATAAGTAAAAATTGGTGGATAAACACAAGGTCTCCGATTAGGCAATGTATGGTGGATAAACACAAGGTCTCCTAGTAGGCATTGTAAATCTTTGGACTTTAGGGTGGCCATCAACTCCAGTAATTAAACAAATTTGTGAGGACGATGGCCCAGAAAATTGGGTTAGAACAGAGTAAGTGGCTCCCATATCAAGAATTCAATATTCTCACCTGCCACATCAAGGGTCACCTGAGGCTCATCAGTGGAGATGGAGAGTTGTTCCACAGGAGTCAGTGTGGGCCTCAGGCTCTGTCAGTGACTTCCCCTTTCTGCCATTATTGACTTGGGAGTCCCCAATTCCCTTTGGAGTTGGGGGAGTTGGGGACAGTCTCACCATTAGTAGTCCTCCTGTTTGCACGGGGGGCAAGGCCCAGGGATCCTCGCTGGTATCAGAGCTGAGGGCAGGTCGTTTCTCCAGCGCCCTTCTAACCCACACTGGTTGCAGCAGTTACTGCCATGAGCCTTATGAGTGAGGAATGCTGATTGTTCCCTCATGTTATAAGTGGATGTGCTATATCCAAAATGAAGTTTCCCGGACATGGCAGCGGGCTCATAGCTTCAACTATCATATGAAACTTTTGTCTATTTCTTTGGGTCTTTTCCACTTCTGCTCTATCTCAATTATTACAGACAGTGAAAGCTATGTCCAAAAGTCGATTCATAGGAGTTTGGGGTCCTAGAACAGTCTTTTGTAATTTTCTCTTTACATAAGGAGCTGACTGGGAGGTAAAATGAGTCCCTAGTAACATCTGTCCCTCCTGTGATGTGGGATCCGCATTAGTATATTTCCTAAAGGCTTCCATTAGATAGCCTTGAAAAAAGGCAGGGTTTTCATCCCTCCCTTGGGTGATCTCTCTCATTTTGTCAAAATTAACAGGTTTAATAATACATTTTTTCATTCCTTCTATGAGGCATGTTCTCATATAGTTTCTGCGTTCTAGATCCCGAGCCCCCATTCTGGCAATATTGGGGGTCCTGGTCTGGGATCACATTCCCTCCTGTTCGGTAGATGGCGTGACCCTCATTGTGTGCAGCAATGCTGTCAATGTAACCCCTAGCTGCTCCCATAATTTTCTGTTTTCCTTCTACAGTACAACATATGGATACTTAAAATGTGTAAATTTTGCCAGGTTAAGTCACAAGTTATAGTAAGTTTTTCAAATTCATCAGAAATTTGCTAGGATCTTCAGAGAATCTACCAAATTTTTCTTTGCATGAAGCTAAGTCTGGCATAGAAAATAGAACATATACTCTTGTTATTCCCACATCAGCATTTACGACTTCCCTGAGGGGGAATAGCTTATCATCTGGGGTAGGAAGATATGGGGCACTACTTCAGGGGGGTGCTAGCAGGAGTTTCCTCAGTGGGTGGTGCAGGTAGAGTCTCTGAAGAACTTGATCCCCCTCAGAATGCGAGAGTCAAATAGGATTTCTGCTTTGGGGGTTTCTGAGGAGGGGATCCTACCATTGGGTTATCTAAAATGTCTGGATCTTGAAGGCCTCCCTTCAAGAGACACAATTTAGTCTTAACACGGGCCAGGCACATTCTATAACTGTCTCAGAGGTCTGGGTCTTGGTAAAGAAGTTTAAAAGCCCGTATATAAGGGATTTCTTCCTGCTTTTCCTGTTTCTTACAAAGAAGATCTAATTGGAGAAGAGTATTGTAGTTTAGCAGACCATTTACAGGCCAAACTTCTTGATCCCTAAACCTATATTGTGGCCAGAGGGAATTGTAGAAAAAATGTTCTTTTTCCTTTTGAGATTGTCTAATTTGAACTGATTCCAATTATTTAAGATGTATCCCAATGGAGAGTCCTTTGGGATGCTTGGTCCCCCTCCTATTGTTAGTATAGAGAGGAAGCGGGCCCCCTATAGGTTATCTCTGGGAGGAGTTGCCGTTGCCTGTTTTACCACAGCTGGGCTGTGGGGTTGTGGTACCAACATTCCCCACAGGGCACAAGCTGGAAGGAAGGAGGAAAATATTCTTCCCTTACTGGAAATTGAACCTGAGTACTCTGGGTAAAAGCACAGAACCTTAACCCCAAGACACCAGGGTGCCGCCTGGAAAGGCGGAGCGGGTGGGGGTGCAGCACAGGTCTGGGCCCCACCGCTGCCCGAGGGGGAATAGCATCACTGGTCTGGGCCTGCGGCTGCCCTGAGCATGCACAGAAATTTACCTGCGGCTCCAAGGGAGAGAGACGGAAACACAGAAATTCAGAGAGAGCAACAGAAGTCTACTTCTTTTGGGAAAAACTATCTTGAAGTCCCACACTGTAGGGGAGACAGGCCAGGGAACCTGATGCAGTCGGGGCTGGCCGGCTCAGTGCTCAGCTCTGAGTTATTTGGGTCCACACAGATTGCTCCTGTGTCCAGGAGCCAGTCGTGAAATGAGGACAAGACAGATAAGAGACAAGTTAGTTCACCGGAGCTGCTACTGTGACTCCGCTCCTTCCTGTTAGAGTTTCCACAGAAGAGAGAAAGGAAGTAAGGAAAAGGCAAAGAGGCAAGTTTGGAGAGTAAGCACAGACAAGCTCCCGCAGCCCACTGCTTCCCTGGTTGTGAGCCCCCAGCGAAAATGAAAGCAAGGGGCCTAGAGGAAGGAACAGAAGATATCCATGTGGGCTGACAAGTCCTGTTGTGGCCGAAAGGTGTTGCATAGTCTTTTAATTTGGAGTTTGGATGGGGTCCCTCAGCAGGTCTTCTCCGCAATTCCAATGGTGAAGTCAAGTCAGGGAAGATAGAGGAAGAAAAGCAGAAAAAGTAGACAAGACCGGTGAACTCCTGCTTGTTAGAGAACAAGTCTCTCACCAGCCCTCTAGAAACAACGTCAACCGTTTGCCCAAGGCTAATTGATCTGCACGAAATGGGGAAATGAATCCCAGCCATTCTCAGATGAGAGAAGCCATGGCGAACTTGGGTGGGACGAGTTTAGATGATATAGGACAGAATAAATTTCCCCGAGTTGGTGGGGAGAGATCAAGCCATGCACTGAGAGAAAATGAGGGTCCTTTAGCAGAGAATGTAGAAAGAATTCAACACACATTAAAGTTACAGTCAAAGGAGAGTTTATTAGAAAAGTGGTAACACTCTACAGACAGACTGTGGTCTCCTCTCAGAGGCAGAGAGTGAGAGGGACCCAGAGAGCCATCGAAAAACACTGAGTAGGGGGCAAGTGTTCAGTGTGTTATGAAAAAATCCCCGAAGCTCCAAAAATCAGACCAGCAAAAATCCAAGCAGTGACCCAGAGAGAAAGAGAACTCAGTTTTATTATGCCGGCAGTCCCAGAAAAGCCAGTGCTCTGAGAATCTGGGCGCAGAGGTTAGGGGCAGTTTCACTTTTATACCGACGTAGTTACAGTTGGCATGGGCTGATTTAAAGACCCCTGAAATTGCTGTGGGCTACAGGCAGTTACAGAGCATGGGATTTTCTAACAAGTACTAAAGCAATACATCTTAAAGGGAGGAGATGCATCTGTCTAAACACTAAAAGCAATATATCTTAAGGGGAAAGTGAGTTCTCGGTTGGCCCCGTGATCTTTGGCCTATGCAGCAAGCATGTTTACAGAAGCAGAAGAAAAAGAACTGATTAGAAACGTTGGCCAATTAAGTGGGAAATTCCTCTTCAAGGGGATTCAGTTTATATATCATTCTTTAGTTCCTTTGAGTTATTGTTTAAAAGACTTTATTAACCCATTTCCTTTGATATGGATATACAGTGAGGAAGGGGAAGAGTATGTAGCCATGAAAAGCTAAGATTATATAGAGTGAAAGGCCTGCTGGTAGTTCCTAGCCTTTAATCTATAGGTTCTCCGTGGTTTTAACCATGACTCTTGGTTCCTGTTTCCCCTCCACAGATGTAGGGAGTGAGTTGTTAGTAATCCAGCAGAAATCTTCCTTTGTTCTGAAGGTGACCTCCTGGCCTGGCTGCAGGGCTGATCAGTGTTTTGCAGTCTTTGATTGTGGCTTGATTAACATTTTAATTCTCTTGCCTCCTCCCTACATTAATAACACTCTATGCTGGTGATTATGCAAGGAAATGGGAATTTCTTCTGCTGAAGCACAAAATCTTTAAAAAGCAGTTTGGCTGTCTGTGTTCTCTGTGATTCTGGGGTTAATCCTAAGGAAATAATCCTAAACTGTACTCCACACATTAAGCTGACCCACGTACTATAAGAGAGAGTGTCTTTGCTGAGGTCCTACCCAATCCTTAGCTTTAATTATGATTGCTTTCAGCTCGCCCTTGCCTGCCTCCTTCCCGTGCTTACCCCCTTGCTGAGCAGTTTTCACACTATTGTAAAGACCCGCTTATTCTCTAGTCACCTTTGAGCTGTGGGGGCAAGGACCACTTCTTATTGTACACTTACACAGCCTTATTAATCCAGAACTCAATAACACTTTGTGCTCCATCCTGCACCCCTACTACTCTACTCCTTGAACTATTAAATGAGAAATGCCATCTCCTAGAGTCTGGTCACTTGCCCCTCTCCTTGTCTACTGTTGCTTAACTAGGGTTGGTTACCTGACCCACTCCAGCCAGGTCTAGCACCCACACCCTCAGCCACCCTTTTTGGGCCATGGAGCACACCTGGCCCAGGTGGAACAAACAGGACCTTGTTTCTGGGGTTCGAACAAAAATTGTCAGGTGATGTTCTCTAGCTTAATCCCTCTGTGTTTAGCAGAACAAACTATGGGACCTCAGTCCTTTGAAATCTACTGAGATTTGCTTCGTGCCTCAGCATCTGGTTGATTCGGGCAAATCTTCTTTGTGACCTTGAAAAGAAGATGAGTTCTACAGTTGAGAAGACTGTTCTGTGGAGATCAATGACATAGAGCTGGTTCATCATATTGTTCATATTTGTAGTTCTGCAGAGTTTTCTTGTCTTTCTCTCAGTTATCAAGACAAATATTTAACCCCCCCACCCCCAAGATATTTGTTTTGTCATAAATATCTAACATTAGACTTATCTGTCTTTGTGCCCTTCATGCCTTCTGTGGTCCTAGGTTTCTGGCTGGGATCCTCTTCCTCTGGCTGCAGGGGGATGAATTCTCTTAGCCTCTGTTTGTCTCAACTTTTGAGGAATAATTTTACTAGATTAAAATTCGGTTTGGGCTTTCATTAATTCATTTATTCCGTTGTTTGGTAATAATCCATGAGTGCCTGATAGGCGCTGAGTGTGCCAAGTGCAGGAGATGCAGTGGCGGCCAAAGCAGGAAAGGTCCTTGCACGCTGAGAAAGGAAGGAAGAGTGTCCCTGGCAGAGGAAGTTGAGGAGCAAAGGCCCTGTGGCTGAAAACAACTGAGAAAAAGCTAGTGTAGCTGGAGCACAGAGAGTAGGAAAAACTGGAGAAGTGGTTGCACCCAGGCTGTATTGTTCCTTGGGGCCATGATGAGGAATAATGCTTTGCCTTTGTCCTTAAAGAAGTAGTCAGGCTTCTCGGAGAAAATGAAATCTTAACTGGACCTTGAAGGGTGGATGTGAAGAAATTAAGCAGAGAAGGGGGCAGAAACATGATAGTTTTTGAGCAATGATATATTTGAATAAGTGCTGGATCCTGCAGTGGATCCAGCTGGGCTTTTTATATCATGTCCCCCATCCTCGGGAGGTAGGGTTGAGTGGCCATAGAAGGCCATGCTTGGCTTTGGGCTGGTAGCTGTCAAGTCTGTCACTTACTTAGCTGTGTAGCTATGGGTCAGTACCTTCTACATGAGTCAGTTCTATGATCTGGAAAGGGAGAATAACACATCTCACTGCACAGGGCTGTTATGACACTGAAAGGAAACAGTGCTGAGTGCTGAGCCTGCAGTGTTTTAAGAGCTCAAACACCCTAGCTATCGTTTTTATGGTTAGGATTTTCTCTTCTCTTCTACTGAGAATCAGAGAGAGTAAGTCACTTGCTCAGGCCACACAGCTGGGAAGAGGTGGGGGACCTCAAGTCTCATGTGGTTGGTTTGACTACCTAGTTACAGATCCCACCACCCTCTTCATTCCATAGACAGGGTCATCGAGGCCCAGGTAAGTGTTTTGCCCAAGGACGTCTCAAAATTTGGAAGTGGCAGAACTATTCATTCATTCATTCATTCATTCTTGAGTGCCTGCTTTGTGCTAGGCATAAGCCAGGTGCCAGGGAGAGAGTTGTGTGTAAACATAAAAATCCCTGCCCTCGTGAAGCTCCCATTCTACCAGGGGAGACTGACACTACGCAAAATAAATAAGTGAACTAAATAAATTTGCTGGATGACAATAAGGGCTGTGGAGAGAAATAAAGTTGGGAAGGGGATGGAGAGTGCAGGGAGAAGTCAATATGTTCAATAGAGTGGAAAGGTGATGCTTGACCTGAAGGAGGTGAGAGAGGGAGCTGTGAGGACATCTGAGGGATGTCCTCAGGCAGAGGGCACAGCTTGTGGAAAGGCCTTGAGGTGAGGATGTGACTGGGGTGTTCCAGGAACAGCAAAGAGGCCAGCAGAAGGTGGGAGAGTTGTCTGCACTGTGGATGCTGAGGGAGCTGGGAGGCCCTGCCAGTACCAATGTCCTTACTGGTGTTTTCTGGACTTTGGACTACTGGATCCAGATGAGTCTCTCTTCCCAGCAACAGGTCACTGGGGCTCCTTCCTAAGCCCCAGGTGGACGGGAGGTTGACTCATCACAACAGCACTGCCTTGCCCCAGCTCCTACCC
>NW_006433941.1:5345288-5355008 GCF_000325575.1 Pteropus alecto
GACCCTCCACAGGCAGTGTGGAGGCAATTGGGACTGAATCTAGGAGATAGGCACTGGACATCATGACCACCCTCCTGGTTTTAAAGAACTCTTGATGACGTGATTTCTAGTGACTCAGGGGAGGCTGTCTGGAGAGTAGTTCCGGCTGCCTGTCCTGCTCCTCACCCCATTGTCTTCCTGGAAACTTAGCAGCTCTCCTGGGCCCCAGTGCTGGCCTAGCTCTAAACCCTAGTGTGTTCGTCAGTGTCATGTGATCTTAACAGCTGAGTCTCAATTATACAGAAAGGAGGAAGGCAAACATTTATTGAGAACCCACTGTTTGCTAGGCACTTTTGTGCATATTATTACCTTTAATCCTTACCACAGCTGTGCTCTAGAGATGGTTATACATATTTTATGAACAGAAAATAGATTCAGGTAGGAAAAGGTTTAGATTTTACCCAAAGCCACCCAATGAGCAAATATTAATTTTAGTAATAAGAGCCTATTTTAGTGACTGCGGGGAGCCATGCAGCCAGATCCAGTGCCACTGGGGGAAGTAGGGCAGAAGAAGGCAGGTAATAAAGAAATGCAGAAATGGCTTTTAGCTTCGATCCCCTTGTAGCAAGGGTCAAACTCCTGGCTGGAGTGGTCATCTGGAGATGTTTGCTCTGGAGCCCACTGGGAGATATTCCCTGATAGATGGCTTTCCATATCTGAAGAGCTATCAAGGGGCAAAGAGAGATAACCCTAAGAGTAGAACGCAGCTCTATTTGTTAAAGCTTCAGAAAGGGTGACTTTGGGTCTGTATCATGAATAAAAATCCAGTCTAACAGCGAAGGAGGCTACCTCAAGGTGGTGAACCTCCTATCACCTGAGGCATGTAAGCGGAAGTGATTTTTCTATTTGCTAGAGATGCCAATATTCTAGTGAGAGATGTTGGCCTGGATGATTTCCCTGCAAGCTCTTGGACTAGGGAGTTTTCAAAGGATCAGGCAAACACTTCTGCCTCAAAATATCTTCAGCAGTAGGCTTTTGATCTGAACAAACCTAATCACATTTGAAGCTGTAGTCTGGCTTCTGCATGTCTGGGTGTTTTCTTTTCACAGAGGGAGAGTGGCAGGGGCTGGGTTGGGGTGGAGGAGTGTATTCCTTTAGTTGCTTCAGCTCTGGTGTGACCTCTGAGGTTTACCTTTGAGAGAGGAGAGGAGGCATCTGAAAGAGTGCAGGGGAAAGGGCGTACAGAAATGACCAACTCAGCCAGTTAAAGCCCATTCCTAACTGCCCTCTCTCCCCCTTCCAGACTCTCCAGCTCACATCTGTTGATTCATGGCTTGCCAACCAACTAATGTCCTTCCTTATCTCTGGAGCTGTGTAGGAATAACAAGACTGTATAAAACTGCTTGTTATATTACAATCAGGGCTCAGCCTTTGCATAGGAATCCGCTGAGCAGGTGCTGGCGTTTAAGTGTTACTTCCTATCTATAGCCTCAATGTCCTGTCTCTGTTCGAGAATCCTGTAACAGTGCTGATAACGCCAAGGTCGCAAAACAAACGACCTGTAAAACCGGTGGTCTGGAAATTCCTCCTCCCTTACAGCCCCCATCCACCCGAAGCTTCCCCTCCCATCCCGAGTCATGAAGCAAACGTGAAACCTCAGACAAAGGAATCATGTGCCTCTTGCAAGGACACTGCAAGGGTATATAAGCTGTAAGAAATCTAACCAAGGGGAGATTGTGCTTTGGATCTGTTGAAAGCCCCACGTTCTCCGCTGGCATTAAAGTCTCCTTCCTCTAACAAAGTTGTCTGAGAGCATCCAATTTCCTCTGTCAGGTGTTGCTTCCTGCAACACCTTCTCTGTTTCCAGATAAACCAAATACACAAAAACTCATTTTCCTGGCTTAATAACCATAGGAGCAGCCAGGTAGGTCAGGAGAAAGCTTGGGCTTCTGTGAAGTAGACATGTAATGGTGGGCAGGGAGAATGCTCACTAGGAGCCCTCCTCATTAGCAGGCTCCCCAGAATTGGCTCTGGTTCCAGCAGGCCCCCCCTGGACACCCTGAGGAAGGGAGCTCTTGACCCTTGTAACAGTGGTCAGTAGGTAAATTAGCCCTTGATCATTTATTGTGTACCCTGCCCTGTTGTGGCCAGTTGTCATTTAAGCACTTCCCACTGCACTGTGTAGTGAGTTTAGGTCCTGTGTGGTGAGTTTTATCATTTATTTCCCTTTTACTTTTGAAAAAACCTAAAATTTGCCTAGTCACAGAGCTAGTGCATGCTCCAAAGCCAGTGTCCTTCCTGTCTCTTTGGTGGGCCTGCCTCATCCTAAGGATGTCATGAAGGTTGAGTCTATCTGTAAACCCTCTGCACAGAGGGGAGCATCCAGTGGCTGCTCAGTAAATACTCAAGATTAGTATGTGCTTAGGACCAAGGGGGAGAGCAGTGAGCCGCTTGAATTAGGAAGCAGTTAGCATTGTGTAAGTCCTGCCCAGGTTCCCAGCTGGCTGCGTGGCTTTGTGCAAAATATGGGAATCTCGAGTCTATTTCTCTACAAAAGCGGCTCTCTTGGAAACCAACCATCTAAAATCCCACCTACTTTTTTCAACTTCTGCCATCCCATTCTCAATTTCTCTACCTCTCCCTCCTCTACAGCTCACCAGCCTTTTCTAGATTCCTGAAGTGCAAGCAGTCCCTCTTCTTACTCTGCTCTGCCCCCATATTTTGCATGTCTGGCACCTTCTCAGCTGCCGGGCCTTCCTCAGAGGACTTCTCTGAGCCTTCTAAGGCAGTATCCCTTGTTATCATCTGACCTAGCCCCTAGTTTTTTTCCATCATAGTACTTATCTAAGTTATAATCTTTTATTCTTGTTTTGTCTCTTATTTCTGTAAGGAGACAGGTGAGGGCCAGGACCTTGTGTTGCCGGCTACTGTAGTACAACATACAGACGAGTTCAGCAAATACCCTGTGAATGAACGAGAGAATAAGGTGAAGGAACATAGGAGTGGAGGAAGTGTCTCTGGGGCTAAGTTCGTGGAGGCCGCATGGGCGGAGGAGCCCGCATGGGCGGAGGAGCCCAGGGTCGCGAGGAATAGCCTCGGCTGCAGGGTACAGGGTGTGCTCAGTCTGCACCGCCTCTGGGTAAACGCAAATCTCAGAGGTGGGCGGGAGACCAGAGCCTGGGCCGAGGCCAAGTCCGCAGGGGGCTGCGCAGGAAGCTACTTATATCTACGGCCCGCCGTCGCCAGCCAAGGACAGGGACGCCAGGTCAGTTGGCGGGCCGGGTGCGGGACCCAATAACCACGGGGGTAAAACGGAAGGCTGAACCGAGCGGACACTGCCGCGTGGCCGCCGCGGAACCGGCACTCGCTGAAGCATATGTCTCTGGGACTTGTAGTTCTTGGCTCTTCGAGAGACCGTCGCGAGCTCCAGGAAAGTGGCGCGTCGCGGAGACGGGGAACTACTTTTCCCAGAAGGCCGGGAGAAGTAGGGGTCACCGTGAAAGCACCCCGGCCGGCAGCGCTTCCCCGGCTCAATGGGGCCGGTCCTGGGGGCAAGTAGCTGCCGCGAGGCCCCCGCGTGGTCCCTCCAGAGGTGGTCCCCCGGTTTAGAGGATCTGGGGGCCCGGAGCAGAACCTATGATCAACTCCGTGGGGAGGCCGGACTGCTGCGGAGGCCTGGGAAACATTGACTTTAGGCAGGTACTGACCGCGCTGGGCGCGGGGGTACAGGAAAAGGGATCCGGGTGGCTAGTCGGGTGTGCAGGCCTGCGGGCACCGCCTCCAACGCCCGGTGGGCGGGCCCACCGTTACCAGGCAACGGGGGCGGGGCGTAGTATGGGAGCGAGGTTGGGGGGCGTGTGTGTGTGTGTGTGTGTGTGTGTGTGTGTGTGTGTGTGTGTGTGTGTGTGTGTGAGAGAGTGAGCGAGATAGAGGACCTCAGATTTGTTAGTGTATATCAGAGAGTTCTGAGGTCGTGTGTGTGTCTGCGTGTGAGCCTCTGGGATTGTCTCAGGTTTTATAGTCTGAGATTGTGAGCCTTTGAGATTGTATGGTCAGAGTTGCTCTGAGAGTGTGTCCTGGAATCTGTGTGTGAGTGTGTATGACTAACACGGTGTGTGACTGAGCATGTGTGAGTGTGTTTGGAAGTGTGAATGGTGGGGGCATGTGATGTGTGGGAACAGTGAGACCCTGATGCCGTTTAATCCCCCTGGGCAATCCTTACCCCCTTCTCCCCCTGTCCCGCAATCCCCTTGGAGCAGGAGGCCAGCTCTGCTAGCTGAGGCAAGAGCAGGGTTTGAACCCTGGTTTCTCCACTCACTGGCTCTGAGCCAGCTGCAGAACGTGTCCTTCCTGGGTTGACGGGTGGAAATGGTTTACAACCTGTAAACCATTGTGCCGGGATGGAGTGAGATGAGATGGGCCCTGGTGTCTGGAAACCTGACTTGCTGAGGTGGCGACCCCTTTGTAAAGTAATAGGCCAGAAAGGTTGCCTTTTCATGGCGTCTCTCCCCAGGCTCCAATTCCAATGGGTTTTCCTCTCTCCTGTATTCTTCCTTCTATCAAAGCTTCCTTATTCACTTTTTTCATCAACCAACCAACCATTCTCCGTGGAGCCCATAATATATATCTCTGCTCCAAGCAGCCTTCAACCTGGTTCATTCATTCCTTTTATTCATTCATTGATACAACTGATCTTTATTGAGAATCTGGTGTTGGGGGACAGTTAAAGGTCACTGAGCTTTCATTCTAGTGAGGGAAATATAGAAGCCTGGAAATATAGAAAGTTCTCTGAAGGAGGTAGAATTTGTCAGTGTTTTAGAGAGTTGCTGGTGGGGAAGTGGGATTGAAATCCGAAATATCTGTTCCCTATGTGTGAGGAGGTGCTCTGAGACCTGAGTGATAAACCAGTGGGGCCAGATGCTCTTGGTAGAGGGACGGCAGGGCAGAGGCCTCAGGAGAAAGTATTCAAGACAGGAAGAAAAGGCTAGCATGTGGCCCCAAGGGATTCAGGATGAGTTGAAATGGGTGGGAGGGAAGCAGAAGAAAGGAAGACGACTATTATCTTTTCAGTAAACTCTTCCTTAAGAAGAATGTACAATTAGATGAGTGATAGATCATATGGGTACAGCTCAGGCATTTTCACAAACTGGACATTCCTATATAATGAGCACCCAGATCAAGGTAGATCACCACCCCTGGGGTGCCGCCCTTAGGAGATAATTTTATTGGTGGAATCCTTAGAATCTTAAATTGTAAGTAGCCGTTAGGGAATCTCTGGAAAAACATGATCAGTGGCAGTACTGTGATTAATGTTTTTTATCACAGCAAATCTCAGACAAAGATAGCACTTAGAATGCCAAAAAAGGACCCTCAGCATCCCCTGGTTTAGGGGGTGGATACTTCATGGAAGAGTGGCTCTGTGTGGAAGGGTGGCTCACCATTAACTTGAAGTGGGGAAACCTTTGAGCCAGAGGCAGAATATAAGTGGGCAGTGGGCCCAGTGCAAGCCCAGCTGGAGGATTAGAGTCCTGCCCTTGGGTATCTGAGCAAGTCCTATATTCTAGACCTAGAAGCAAGAGGTGAGAATCAGCATGGATAGGGGAAGATTAATTGGGTGTGTGTGGGAAGGTGTTTTCTGCCCTTTTCCCCTTCCATCCAGAGCCTGATGGGCCTGTGCAGTTGGAGAGAACTGGGAGCATTTCAGGGGACAGGTCAGGGTGACCTTAGTAGACTAATTTTCAGTTTTTTCCACTGCTGCCCTTGTTGGTACAGTTAAGCTTCCTGTTGCCAAGGGATTTTTCTTCAAAAAACAAAACAAAACAAAACAAAACAAAATAACATACATTATGTATTTGTTTTATGTGGTAGCTCTTCTCCTTCCTCAATCAAAATCTCTGATTTTAAAAGATATCAGTCCCTGGCCTGAGTGAGCTTCATCACCCCATGAGCATCTGAACTACAGGGTCTCACTGTATTAGTCTAATGCCATCCAATAAGAATATAATGTGTCACATAATTTAAACTTCTCTTAGTAGCCATACTTTAAAAAGTAAAAAGAAATCAGTGAGATTACTTTTAACATATTTTATTTAACCCAGTATATCAAAAGTATTATTTTGTCATGTGGCACTGTAAGTACTCAATAGCCACATGTGGTTAGTGGCTACCGTATTGTACTGAACAGTGAAGCTGTTGGGTGCAATGCCTTTAACCATGTCTTCTGGGCCTATTCCAGCTGGTATGGAATCTTTTTATTTTTTTATTTTATTTTTTTTAGGTGAGGCAATCTTTGGTTGACCTCACAGATTGCAAGGACCTTGTCAGCTCACAATCCCTTATTTTTTTATTTTTTACACCTACAGCACCTGGTCTTCCTAGGTGGTCTCCCATCCAAGTACTAACCAGGCCTAACCCTGCTTAGCTTCCAAGATCAGACAGGATTGGGCTTGTTCAGGGTAGCATGGCCATAGACTTGTTTTTGTTTTTAACTTAAAAAAAATCATCTGCTGGCATGTGAAGTGTACCTGTTTTAGCCTTATTGACCAAGGCTCTTCTTTGCCCTCCCTTCCCTTCCTATCATGGAGTTTCAGAGCCTTGCTCCTCAGCTTGGCAATAGCATAAAGCAAGCTGACTGGTAGGTGGATTGGAGCAGGGACTGCCACCTTGCCGTCCTTAGGCAAGAGCACCTCCAGGACTCAGAGGATGGCTCCAGTGGAGTTTAGGAGTGCTGGCTTCTTGTAGAACCCAGGTCAAGGTATCAGATTTCTTTTCCATGTGGAAAAGAAAGGTATCAGATTTCTTTTCCATGTGGACACACCTTCTCTTGTGAACAGAAGGGTGGCATCGCTTACTCATTGTAGATGTCAGGAGGCACACTTCACTTTCTTGCTCTGTTACATGGGTATAATAATGGGGCTCTAGTGAAGACCACGAGATAAGGGTACAGAGGAACTTTATAAATTGTAAAGTGCATCCCACCTGAGAGTGGTCTTCTGAAGCAAAAGCCCCCGTATTTGAGAAGCTTTGAGGCCATGTTGGGGGACAGGCTCCTTTAGTCGCACAGTCCCTAGTTGTGATATGGGAGGCTGAGTAAACCATTGGAGGCAAAATTCTGCTGGCAGATATGGGATGTCTAGACTGCCCTTCAGGGCAAGATGTTTGCCTTCTGTAAAAAATTGTTTAAAAAAATCTTTTGGTGTTATCACTTTAGTTAGAATAAATATCAGGCCATTTTATTTTGTGAAGTTCTCAAGGACATCGTTTGTCTTTAGTATTTTTTGGATCAGAATCGAGATAGCAGGTTTGGGGCTTTCCTCTGCCTATCGTTAGGCAAGTCACTTAAACTCACAGAACCTTAGTTTCTTCTGTTTCTTTTGAGATGATCAGATTTCCTCTTGATCCATGAATTATTTGAAACTTTGTTCTTTAGCAAGTATCTTTATGTTATTGATTTCTAGTATAATTGCGTTATGGTTTGAGAACCTGTTTTTATGCTTACTTATTCTTTTAAATTTAATATTTGTTTTATGGCCCAGAATGTGCTCTGTCTTGTTGAATGTTCCATGTATACCTCAGAAGAGTGTGCCTTCTCTTGTTGTGGGGTGTTCTGTAAACGTCGATTAGTCCCAGCAGTTGGTAGTATTGTTAGGTCAAAACCAATTTTTTGCCTGTCTTCTCTATCAGTCACTGAGAGAGGAGTATTGAGGACTCGAACTGTAATTGTAGATTTGTCTGTGTCATCTTTTGGTTCTGCCAGTTTTTACTTCACGTGTTAGCCTCAGTTTTTTAATCTGAGAAATGCGCATGCCTCTCAGGGTTGTGGTGTAGACTGAATAACATAGTCATAACAGCTAACATCTATTAAGCTAAGCTCCTCTATGTGCCAGACACTATGCTAAGTGCTTTCCTTGCATTATCTTATTTAATTTTTTTGACAGTCCTATGAAGAAAGTACTGCTTTCCTTCAGAGTTTACGGAGGGCACTTGACATGTCTAAGCTTATAAAGAGCATCAAGCCCGGCCAGTCTGGGGCACACCCTGTTTCAGAACCTGCCTCATTAAAGCCCTTTGCCAGAGCTTGGTGCCCAGTGAAGGTCAGCTGGCTTATTGTTATTATTGCCTTTAATACATAATGAGTACTTAAATAAATATACTCAGTTACACCAACCTTGTAGGGCCTGTAGGGGTCTTTGAGTGTAACTGTAAATGAAAGGGGTCTGCAGCTCACAATCACACCGAGAAGAGAGAGGGAACCCAAGGGGAAGAAGATGAGGGCCTTGAGAAGCACAGGGCCCAGCCACAAATCCCACTCCTAGGAAGGGGCTCACTTTGGCCCCACTGATTGGGGAGCCATCAGAGCCTTTTGCATATGGCCCAGGACACAGTTCTTCAATGAGGAAGAATGAATCAACATCTTTCTCCTTCCTGAAGGGAGTTATGGATTTAGGGAATCAGAGCAGCTGCTGACCATTTCTTTTTATTTTGGGATTTAGGGACACTTCAGTGTTTTTCCAGGAATTGTCTGTAGCTGATCACTGTCACATTGTGACATTCCAACAAGCCTCCTGCCTTAAATGCTTTCCAGGGATTGCTTCTCCTCCAGTTCCAGCATAGGGCCCACATTTCTCTCTCTGGCTTTTCCTTAGGAAATGTGTATTCCCAGAGGGCCCTGCCAGAAAGAGAGAGGTGAGATGTCTGTCTGTGTTAGTTAGCATTAAGCAAACAGAGGGAGGGGACAGAATAACCCATGCCCTAGAAACACCCTTCACACTTTGTACTTTCACACCTGTTCTCCCCTCTGTCTAGAATGTAACTTTGGAGGCCCCCCTTACACCAAAGGGAAACCTCAATCTGAGATTGGTCGTGAGAGGCCTGCTTGTATCCTTAACCTTTCAAGTGCCTCAGTCTGCTCTTTCAAGTGGCTTTTGGGAAGTGACAGCAATTAGGGTGGGAGCACCCTGATTCCAGCCCAGATTGTGGGTTCACCAGAGACCTTCCGAGCCAGGTACCTCCCCCTGACCCCCTACCATGCAGGTTAGAAAAATGAGGTTGGTGGGCTGCCTTAGTATAAAACTTCTTCAAGGAAAAAGATTCTGGCACATTTCTTCTTGGTCTGTGCCAAGCACAGGACTCTAACCAAAAGTTGGCCAGTGCATGTTGCCTGAATCAACAGAGAATGCCAGGGCATGTTGGGTTTCCCAAGGAGAAGCAGGAGGAACTGTGGTTCAAAAGATATATTTTGCAGCACTGGAGGAGGACCCCTGTACCCTCCAGTCCTCTACCCCCACCCCATTTCTCTTGCCCTTTGCTGTATGTGATATGTGGATTCCACTTGTGATCAATGTGACTTTAACTCTGGGCCCCTGCTGTTTGTTTGGATGTCACAACGTGACCCTGGGTGCTGTTGACTGCAGCGAAGTGACCTGAAGTGTTCTGGAATCCCTCAGTAAAGTGAACTTGCTATGAGCCGCTTCCTTACCAACCCGTGGGGTTGCAATAGCTGAGCCCACACATCGGACTGAGGGGAATTATTCCTGGTTGCGGTAGGTAGCGCTCTCCTATTCAAGCACAGAGAACTCTGCAGTTTGTGACCTTGGAGTGGGATTCCATTCTTAGAATTACCCTGAAACAGAAAGCCAGGACTCTGTTACTTTAATAAGGTTGAGCTGGAGAGGGTTGAGGGTGGGGGATACTCCCCTTAGTCAAGGTGGTTCACAGGTATGCAGAGTTGGCCAGAGAGAC
>NW_006433941.1:5355088-5360701 GCF_000325575.1 Pteropus alecto
CTGACCTGGGTTTTTGGTTCTTTTCTGCTTGTCCAGTTTTAGGAGGGAGGCGTCTGCCCTTTCAAGAATCTTTTGGGAAGTGACAGCAATTAGGAAGGGACCTTTAGCTTTCTGGAATGGGAAGCCGGGAGGCACTCCCCTCTGCTGCCTAGAATGCCACTGTGAGCTGTAACTCTGTTCTTTGCTGCTGAGCAGGCCCTTCTCTAGGCAAATCCCCACCCTCCCTCCCAGTCTCTAAGGTACTGGATACTTCCCTCCCACAGAGACAGGTTGATCCCAGGGCATTGGGACCTGGTAGGGGGTTTGAGGTTCCAGTTTTAACTACTTCAGCCCTATTTGGGAGACCTGGCTGGGTGCCAATTTCTGCCAGTTTGAGCCAGTGTTAGCTGGTTAATCTTTCAGTGCCTCAGTTTCTCTCTACCTCTATTCCCACAAAAGATAAAAGAAGCATATTTCTCCTTGCCCTCTGGCATCAGTGGCTCCAGGTCCTGAGTGGAAACCCAAGTTTCTATCAGGAATCTGGAAGGGCTGGGCTAGCCAAGTCATGTTCTACTCTCAGCCTGGGGTCTGGGGCTTCTCCGAGCCTCTGGCTTTCTTATCTGCAAAGTAGGCTGAACAATAGTGCTTTCCTTTCTGGGTGGTTGAAAGGACTGCCTGAGATGAGGTATGTGAACTTTGAACTTTAAATAAATGCTCACTGATTATGTTAACTGGCATTGTGAAGTTTCTTTAGGGGCCTTAGCCCTCAGTCCTACTGATTTTGTCTCATACTTCCCTAGAGTAAGGCCTTCTTAGTGGATTTCAGTATCAGTTGAATGACACTGAGTTGAATTCTTAAAAAAATCTTAAGCATTTTGAGAGGACAGCTTCTCCCAAGGGCCTGATGGCAAAATAGGGGACACCATTCCTAGTACCTAGTGCTGAGGCACGCACTAACATTCTTTTCTCCAGAGGTGAAGTGCACAGACCTTAGTGCCCCGTACCAGAAGTCTGACATATGCACACTCCCAGCTACCCAGGCTCTATCACCCCCCAAAATTCCCTGTTTCCCTCCCAATCAGCTTCTCAACTTGCTCCCTACATAGCCACTATCTGGGTAGTTGCACCTGCTTAGACCTCCCCTGAACCATTTGCCTGGCTCTTTCCTTCCTGCTCTGCATCCCCAAGGCTGGGTTTCTGGCTGGCCTTGTCACCATCTGCACCCTCCCCCCAACTTGATGGGATTCTGTTCTGAACCTCACACTTGATTCTCTCTCCTCTGGCTTGGAGGCACAGTGCTGAGGGCACACCAGGTTTGCCTGGGACTGTGGTATTTCCTGTCCTCAAGATGGTTATCCAGCTCCAGGCTTCCCACTAGTTCACAATTAAAAGTGATAAAGGCCAGAGGACCCTGAGACAGCACAGGCTGTGTAAACACCAATGGGGGCTTGAGAATCAGGCCCGCAGGGGTCTGAACCTTGGCCTCAGGTTGTTGATCTGTAACAGGATGCTGAGGATGATGAATGATAACTTGCAGGGGCGGTGGGGGATTGCGGGAGAGAATGTTTTACTTCTCTCTGCTTAGCGAGAATTGGACCACAGCCAGCTGTACACCCTGACTGTGGGGGCGTTTTCAACATCATGAACCTGTGCTGCCTGACTGCTTTGAAGGGTGGGAGGATGTAGAATAGAGAATTGGGGCTTAGAAGAATGGCATCCTTGGACTAAACTCTCCATAAAGGGGAGTCTGGCTAACATTAAAAGTTTTATGTGTAGAGTTGCCATATAAACTCCTGGGAGTAACTGTCAGTGTGAAAGTTAGCATGTGGTAAAAAGTCCATTTCATGCTCCAGGTGTGCTGGCCCTGAGCTCCTCTATCTGACGACTCAGAGTGTGAGCCCAGACCTTTGAGGAACTTGATAGAAGCCGTGGGAGGCTGGGTGGTCGGTTGGTGGGGATGCCTAGTTTATGGAGTTGACGAATAGGGATAGTGGTGGCTTTTGTGAGTACTGGAATTCAGGGAGGGCCAGGGCTTCTGCCTAAACACCTTGCACCCAGTTGCATACCTCAGGGACAGGCAAGCCTCAACCTGGGAGACTGACCTGCTTTCAATAGATTCCATCTCTGGTGTTTCTAAGAAGCTGAATTAACCCTACCCTCTCTTTGGTCTGGCCATCCCACCTCCTTCCAATGCTATGAACATTGCTTAAAAGGTGCCATAAAAGTAAATATTGTGAAGCATAGCATCTGGGCAGCCAGAAGATCTCTGGCCTCAGAAGAGGCCATGCCTCCATGTCTAGAGAGATCTGCTAGCAGCTCTCCGGCTGCTCACCTGCAGAAACCCCATAGTGGCCCCTTTGGGCACTTTTCTGCTTCTAGTCTAAAGCCAGAAGGGAGGGGATCAGAGTCCCCAGGAACACAGGTGACCAAACTGGAGTGCCATTCAGAGATGTACCTTCAGCCCCTGCTTTTTACTGATGATGAAACGAGGGTCACTGTTCCCTTAGCAAACATTTACTCTTTGTGTCAGGCAGAAGATACAAAAGATGGAGAAAAAAATGGCCCCTAGCCTAGAGGAGCAAATACAATGTAGGGACAGATAACCAAATATTTTTAACTGGGGCTACACTAAGGACAGACAGAAAGTTTCCATGGTTGAGGGTAGAGGAGATGCTTCAGCTGAGTCTTGAAGGATGAATAGGAGTTTGCTGGGGAGGGGGTTACAGAGGGATAGAAGGTATCTCAGACATGTGTAGATGCTGTTGTGAAGGGGTCCAGAGTACCATGTCTGTGGGTGATGGGGTGGGACAGGAAGCCTGACAGTTGAGATGAATGGAAATGAATTCATCACCTGTCAGTGAGTGCTGGGAAGGTTGAGCTCTGTGTAGGTGAGGAGGCCTGGGGTATACAGGGTGTTGCAGGAAGTGAGGCTTGGGGAGCTAGCTAGGATATGAGCGTACCATCTTGAGGGCAGTAGGATGTGTTGGAGGAGTTTTGAACATGGGAACAATGGAGTCACTAGACAGATTGGACTTCTGGATAAGACGAAGGGGGTGCAATGGCAAGGCAAGTTTTGGCTGGGGGTTGAGATGGAGACCAGGTGGAAGGGGAAGGGATGAGTGAGATTTCCAGCTGCTAATAGGTCTGCTGTTCACAGCGAGGCAGGTACCTTACCTCAGCTCACTCTGTAATAACTGAGCAGAACCAGAGCAGAGCTCTGTGTGGTTCCCCAGGCCAGCTTTCCCTCTCCTTCCCCATAGCTCCTGCCACATCAAAGATTCTTAATGGACAGGGCCTTGTAGTCAGATGTGCTTAATAAATGTTTCTTATCAGACAGAAGCTAGAGCATCCTCTGGTTCAGCCCCAGTTTCTAGAAGCTTTGGGGCTGGGCATGGATGTCTCCCTCTAGGGCAGTGCAGTCTGTTCTGAGGCCAGTTACAGCTGTTTTATCCATCATAAGTGGCTTCATCTTGCCCAATGTCTCCAGGGGAACTTAAACCTTCCTATCACAGCTCAGGGCTTTGTAAGATGTCTGCTCTGTGAGCCTCCAAGGCTTGGAAGCTCTCACTGAGACTGGGATATCACCTGGGACAAGACAAAAGGAATCTGGAAGGCCAGATGTGTGTTTACATGCCTGCCAGGTGGGTGTTGGCAGTGCCCACTAGGTTCCCAGAGGCTGTGGTCAGCCTAGGGCAAGGCTGTGCTTCCGATGTCGCACTTCTCACTGTTGGCTGAGTGGTTCTTCCTTTGTCATTCATTTATTAATGCACTTGCATGCTCATGTGGTCATTTTCCCCCCGTCATTTCATCCACACATTCACATAATAGTGCACCTTTGCTTCCTTTGTCAGTTTGTTCATTTTTGACTTACTCTTAGGCGAGTCTGAACTGGAGTGCTTGCTATGCAAGTAGCTCTGCTATTAGCCACATCGAGGTGAAGGTTTACCCTTGAGAGATACCGGCTGACTGGGATAGGAGGCCCACACATGTGAAAGACATACCAGGCCACATCCTCTGTACTTAGTGACTTTCTGGAATCTTTCCACTGTCACACTCAGCAGCACGGTCTGGGTGGCAAGGCTGAGTTATGCCAGAAGGTCTTGGTGAAGCAACAGTGGGATGGAGACTGCTGCTTGCCCACCAGGGCTGGTGGGGACTATGGGGTAGACCAAATCAGGAGCATCGTCTCTTTCTCAACCCCACAAAAGTGGGAGACAAACACTTCTCGAAAGTATGTACTATATCCCAAACAATAAAACAAAAAACACTATCACAGTAGACATGGGAAGGATCAGAACTCTCGTGATCTTAGACTCATTTTACAGTTTAAACCTATTTTTATTTTGAATTGCATGTGGAGAGTTGCCAGAGTACTTTTAGTGCTTTGGGTCTCTAAAATCCTTTCTAAAAAGAAGAGTACAAAGAATAATACAGGGACTCAGTAAATAGCTAACACTCAATGTTGGAGGTGTCTCATCTTTTTTAAAGAAAGAAATCAATATTGAAGGAGTCCAGCTGTTCTCTCTTCTTGTCCCTAGAGGCAGGGGTTCTCAACCGCAGTTAGTTTTGTCCCCAAGAGACATTTTGGCATGTCCGGAGACATTTTTGGTTGTCACAACTGGGGAGAGCTATCGGTATCTGATGGGTGGAGGCCAGGTGTGCTGCTGAACACCCAGCTGTGCAGGGGATGGCCCCACCACAGGGATCCAGCCTCAAGTACTCATGGTGTAGAAGACAAGAAACCCTGGTATAGATGCAACAAGTATCTTGAATTTAGTATGTTGCATGCCAGTCGTTTAAAAAATCCACAGAGAAAGAATATTCATTCTATGTGGTTGTGTGTTATTTCCTAAAAATAAATATGTATGCTTTAGGAATTCTGCATCTTGCTATGTTCATTTGACATGCTTTTGAGAATATCACGTGTTGATGCATCTAGTTTATTTACATTCTGTAGCTTAGCTAATTTAGGAGAATAGGCCACATTTCATTTATTCATTCTTGCATAGACTCACTTTTTCATTGCAAGTGTGCTGATAGGAACATCTTTGCACATGTACTTGGTATGTGTGTGTGAGTTTCTCTGGAGCCGACTGGGAGTGGAACTACGGGCATGTGGGAGTTCACAGCCTCATCAACACTCAGGACTGTCTGTTCAGTTTGATGAGAAGAGGCACATTCATATTGTTTAGCTTTCATTTACCTGATTGCTGGTGAGTCTGTGTATCTCTTCACGGTGTCACTTCCTTAGGTTTGCTCCTGGGCCTCTGAACACCTCTTCAGGATCCTGGTCACAGCATCCTGGTGATGCAGACATTGGTCCTAGTGGAGTCCCTTCTCTCTCGGGGTGCTGGACACTCATCATCTGAGTTGCTGATTTCCTCATCTAGCGTCCCTGCACACTACTCTTGTGGCTTGCTGGCTCCTGACGGGGCACGACACAGCTGATTGGGTTTCTGCTCTTTATCTTCAGTTTTATGAGGTTGCACTGTAGTAACCTTTGCTGGACTTGGATGTGCCCAAGCCTCCAGTGTGTTCCCAGAGGGTAACTTTGTTTCTGAGTTCTGGGAGCTTATCACTCCTTAGGCTCCCCATGTATAGGCCTGGGGGTGCCGGGTGGGACCTGGCAAGTTT
>NW_006433941.1:5360774-5380968 GCF_000325575.1 Pteropus alecto
CCCTGCAGGCAGACCTCTGCGTTATGACCCGGCTGCTGGGCTACGTGGACCCTTCGGATCCCCACTTTGTGGCTGCCGTTCTCGCCATTACTTTCAATCCTCTGTTCTGGAATGTGGTAAGTGTCCTCACCCTGACACTGTCCCAGCGGGCTGCACAGACAGACGAACCACTCTTCCTTCCCCTTTGTCTGTCCGTGGCCAGTGTGGAATCATCTTCTCTGTTTCCCCATTGAGGTTGGCACCCAGTTAGGGGATGCTGACCAGGGAAGCCCCTCACCATGGGGATCTCATGATGTCTTGGCATCTGCAGATGGCCCTGGGCTGTTGCCAGGTTGGGCTGGGGTGGCAGGGCTGTGCTGTGATAGGGCTGCCCACCTGTGTCTGGTGATCTCACTCAGTCTCCTAGGTGGTGAAGCAGACTGTTTCACTTTAGGGCTTTCTTCCCTCTTTGCCATCCACACAATGAAGCCATTTTCTTAAGAGTCCCCTCCCTCTCATGTGCTCCATAAACATTTTTCCTAAATGAGATTTCCTGCAGAATGGTTTGCACACCACCGGCCTGAGGTGTGCTGGGTAGCAAGAACAAACCGATGAGAAGTGAAAACAGGAGACAGCAGCGCCCCACTCTTCTGTCGGTGCAGAGGACACTGGGAGGACAAGTCTGGGGTGGGGCCTCAGGCTGCGTGGGAAGTGGCCCTGAAGTGATCCTGGGAGGGAGGACAGGTCTTGCTGCAACTTTTTTCCAAGACGCCTCCTCTTGTCAAGGTGTGGGGGCAACTCTTGGGGTTTCTGGTCCAGCTTTCCTGTGCGGCCATCTCTGATGAGGTAGAAAGGGGCAGCAGTGGTACTCTGGGAACTGTGCTGGTGGTCCCTGGGGCTGCGTGCCTGGGTTTGCTGATGCAGAGCCGCGAACATCCTGTGATCACCCTTGAGGGTAGCTAGAATAATAAGGCCAAGCTTAGTGTTAACAACACACTGTTCCAGACTGTTTTCATTTCAGGTGACCCCTTGGTCCCAGGGGTAGAACAGGACATGTTTTTCATCTGGTTTATGAGTTAGGTCTTTTCTCCATCTGAGGAGATGGAGGTGGGGGCGGGGCTGCTCACTTCGAAGAGGCCATATTCCGAATGCGCTGTCCCTCCTGTCCTGAATATGCTGGGCCTACCCTGAGGTGGTCTGGTGAGAGGGGACCTGAGGAGAGCAGGGAGCTCTGAGGAGCAGAGGTCCAGAGCTTGCTTCATCCAAAACTATTCTTCAGGCCTTCCGGACTCCTGCCACACTCCCAAGAGGCCTTGTCCCACCTCTGTGCCTGCGCTGACCCTGACCTCCTGACACAGGCCTCCCCACAAGAGCAGGAATAGGTGGGCAGAGCGCCTTCGGAGCCCCTCGGCCCCTCTTTGCTCACTTCTGCTCTCCCCACCTATGTACCTTCCTCTCTATCTTTTCGGCATCTGCAGCACCAGACAATGAAGAGAGTATGGCAGGCTGAAAAATGGCCCCCCAAAGATGTACCCATCCTAATCCTTGGAATCTGTGAAGGTTACTGTGAATGGTAAAAGGTGGGGAGCCTTTGCAGATGTGACTAAGTAAAGGATCTTGAAATAGGGAGGTTGTCCTGGATTTTGGGGGTAGGCCCTAGCTGCAGTCACATGTATCCTTGTGAGAGAGATGTGGAGATGCTAGTGTTGAAGATTGGAGTGATGTGGCCATGAACTGAGGAAGGCTGCAGCCTCCAGAAGCTGGAAGAGGTGAGGAATGGATTCTCCCCTAGAACCTATGAAGGCAGTGAGGCCCTGCCACACCTTGATTTTGGCCCAGTGATAGTCATTTCAGACTTCTGGCCTCTGGAAATGTGAGAGATTATATTCTTGTTATTGTAAACTTCCCAGTTTGTGGTAATTTGTTACAGCAGCCACAGGAAACTAATACAGAGTATTAAAAGGCTGTTGATCCCTGCTAGAAGACATCATGGTCTGTTGGGAGTTGACAGTGCTATTTCTGGTCCACAGGCCTCTCCCTACAGGCTTGGCCGTGACCAACAGTCATTCTGGTCTCCTAGCGCTGGGGACTTGGCTTGACAAGTACACAAGGTGTCCTGGGGACACTTGGTAATGCACATGCCCCTTTGGTTATTTCTTGTTGGCCCCTCTACTCTAACAACATGTTTTTGTGAGTTTATGAATGTGGCCTGCAGCAACATTTATAACAGCCACACGGTTAAGGTACATAAGATTTGGAAGGCAGGCAGCTCATGTCTGTGTGTTTGTCATAAGTCTTTTTTTCTTTTTCATAAGTTTTTTATTTTCCTTGTTTTTGGAAAAAATTATTCACTGGAATAGTTTGTGGTCATTAGTGAGAGAGAGAGAGCTCTTCAAAGTCATTTCAGAATGAAAAAAGTTATGAAAACATGTTACGGTTTGGTGGGAGCAGTGGACCGGCACTGTAGAGCAGGAAACACTGGTCTGGGTGAGGCTGGACCCCAGCTCTGTGACGCTGTGGGGACCAGAATCCTAGTCTTGAGCAGTGAGAGATTGCACTTGTGAAAACACTTGATTCAGTCCACATTATAGCTAATACAGTACTTGGCAAGGCTTGCTGTGCTTGTGCTGAGTGCATTTTGTGCTGTATTTTAGTTGTCACAGTAAAACTGTTATTCTCCCTTTTGGAAATTTCATTTAGTCATTTTCCTAGGCACTGGAGCACATGGCCCTGAACCTCATGATGCTGAAATTCTAGGTGGGCAGTATATGAATAAATACAAGCAGGGGAAGGGGAACTAGAGACAGGGAGGGCTGAGCAAGGCATACCTTTGAGCAGAAACCTGCTCCTCTGCGGGAATGAGCCCTTGGGTATATGGGGAAGAGAAAACAGCAAATGCAAAAGTCCTGGGTGATTTCAAGGACCAGCTACTATATGGAATCTGACAGATGGAGAAGGGAGGGCAGGTTGCAAAAGTGACTGAGACAACGGTGAGGACTTTGGAGTCTGAGTTGGCAGCCATGGGATGAGTAGCTTGACCTGACTCAGGTTTTCGAGGTTGACCTGGGCTTCTGGGAGGAGAGCAGATGAGGGGCAAGGGTGGAGCTGGGAGGCTGCCATAGCAATTGAAGCCCAAGATGGTGGGTTGGACAGAGTGATACCACTAGAAGTGGGAGAAGTAGTCAAGATTCTGGGCATAATTCAAGGAAAAGTCACCTGTATACATAATGGTTTGGTTGGTAAGTGCAAGAGAGTAGGCATGGCTAGCTCTATAGTTGGGGCCTGAGTGACTTATAGTAAGAAATATACATGTGATCTCCTTAGTGTTGAGTACAATCAAGGTGTCTTTTGTTATCTGAATTAAATGACTTTTGGAAGAACCTATGGATGGGGGCTGGTTGCCAAGGGAACCAATCAAGTGATTAAAGGGATGGAATTTTCAGTCCCACCCCTGACCTCTGGGGAAGGGTGAGGAGTTAGAGATTGAGTTCAATCACCAAGGTCCAGTGACTTAATCAATCATGATTATATCATGAAGCATCTATAAAAACCCAAAAGGTCTGGCTTCAGAGAGCTTCCAGGTTGGTGAACATGTGGAGATGTGGAGAGAGTGGTGCACCCCAAGAACATGGAAGCTCTGCATCCTTTCTTCATACCCTGCCCTATGTGTCTCTTCCATCTGGCTGTTGATTCATATTCTTTAATATCTATTGTAATAAACTGATAATCTAGTGAATGATCTAGTTTCTTGAATTCTGTAAGCTGGGTAGATAGCATCAGAATTGAGTTGAATTGTAGGACGCCCAGCTGGTGTCATAGAATTGCTTGAGTGTGTGGGGGAAAAACACACACATAGAAATTGGGTGCAGAATTGTAGAGGGCGTAGCCATTTGCCTTGATGGGACAATGAAGGGGGAGAGGGTTATGGAAGAAGAGAGCTCAGTTTCTGGTGTCAGATTTACGATGTCCATGGGACTCCAAGTGAAAATGAAGCCCATGTGAATCTGGAATTCAGAGAAGTGCTTGGGGTTGGAGACGATGGCTGAAGCCTGAGAGAGTAGCTACCCAGGGCTGAATCTGACCTTAGACCCAAAACTTATGACTGCTCAGGGCCCATTGTCTGCTTCCCTGGGGCATAGGTCTTGGAAGTTTTCCCATGATGTTGGCCGGAGAGGTCTGCTTGCCCGTTGGCACACCTTCCCACCAGCACCTCCTAGCCCATCTCTTTCTCTTCCCGCCCCGACTCCCAGCAGCCAATTTGTGTCTCCCGTACTGTTAGAATCTTGCTCCCAAGGCTTCAAGCTCTTTGTTGCTCAGTCCAAGGGAGGCTTTCTGCCTTTTTCTCCTTGGCTCTCTGGGGAAACTTTAACATTGCTGACCCTCGCTCTTTCTTGAAACCCTGCCTTCCCTGCACCCCACCTACTTTTCTGGTTTACTCTCTACTGTTCTTTGGGAACTCCTCTTCCTCTGCCCATCATTCAGTCATTCAACAGATGTTCACAGAGAATTGCTGTGTGCCAGGCACTGTGTGAGCCTGCAGGAGCCAGGGAAACACCTGCATGGTCTCCTCTGAGGCCACAAATAGGTTCGTAATTAAAATTGTGAAAAGATCAGGTGCTACAGAGGAACTAATTGGGGCTTTCCCCTTTGTCATCTGTGTCTCAACCTCTGGCCCAGAATCATCTCAGAGTACTAAGAGCTTGGGTCCAGGTGCTGTGGCCACATCCGAGTATGTCAGGTTCCAAAAGGAGCTCACTGTTTGGATCCTGGCAAGACTTCCCTAATGTGCTGTCTTTCACTATCTCCAAGAATGAGGCAACCCTGCCCCAGGGTCCTAGGGTGAGGCTCCAGGGCCAGCCTTCACTCTTTTCCCTAGCTCGCCCTCCAAGTCTGCCCTCGCAGGTCCATATGCTTAACATGGGGCCACCACCATCACTGGGTAGCGCAGCAGTATTTTAGCCGTGCTGCCTGCCACTCTCTGTCCTCTCCAGCCTTCCTCACATGCACACTTGCTCATTCACACCTCATAAGCACGAGGCCAGGGATTGACCCCTACCCAGTGCCCCAACACATGGAGTTGCTTAGAGGTGCCTGTATTATCTAGGAGAAAGTATAAGCACTTCCACCTGGCCCATGAGGCCACTCTCTAGTGAGCACCCTCTCACCTGTACCCTCAGTCACCTTGGGTCCCTGCCCTTCCCTGGGTGATTCATTCTCTCACCCCCACATCTGTGCCACCTCTTCCAGGTAGTCATCCTTGCTCCCCACGACCCCCCACCCCAACCTACCCTCTAGGTCAGGGTTGCTGATGTTGGTGTTTTTGACATTTTGGGCTGTCCTGTGCACTGCAGGATGATTAACTATATTCTCAGGGGTCAGTAGTACCCCCCTTACCCGCAAGTTCTAACAGTCTTAGTGTCTCCAGATATTACCAGGGTCCCCTGAGGCTCTTAGTCATCCCTATTCGTTTGAGTGAGGCAGCCCTGTGTGCCTACTGCTTGTGCCCATGTGCCCTCTGTATCACTGCTTAGCCCTCGGCTTTCCCCTTACCCCAAGTATTCTGAGAGAGATGAAGCAGTACCTGCGTTGCCCTCCTCTACCCCTAGCCTGGCCTGCTGTATGGAGGGCAGAGCACCTGTTTCACCTTAGGCTCGTGCCCGGTGCCACCTGCAGAGATGGCCCTGTAGGCAGTGTTTAGTGGGTTCATGACTGGGCTTTTTTCCAGTGTTCTACTATGGCACCCAATGGATGAGGTCCATCTTCCACTGTGATGTTTGCATAAGCATACCCTGACTGTGTAAGGAAAAGGAATCACAGGGGTATGAAACACAACTGGGTCCAGCTATTCATGGCATCACAGTAATGGTAAGATAGGCGGCAGCCCTGCGCCGTTCTGGCTCCCTAGAACTCCCTCTATCAACACACGTGAGCAAGCCCATGTGATTATAATGTTGCCTTGAGCTCTCTCTCCTGTTTACTAAAAAAGTTGTTCACGTGCTTTGCTGTCTTAACTATTATCAAAGGCAAATTTCTTGTCATGGGCATCAAGCTGATTGAGATATGTCAACATATTTGGACACCTTGGCTAAACTGGGTGGGTTTATAGACAAGAGTGACCATATCATTAATCTTCCACATGGGGACCCTTGGGAGAATGAAAGGGGCATTATTAATAACCCGGTCAGGACAGCAGGTATAAATAGGGACTGGCCTGGCAAGTAGGTTTCTTCAGAGTTGAGGGTATATTTCGGAGGTTGTGTTCTTCCAAGCCCCTCGCCTCAGTCTCGTTGTCTGCTCCCACCCCTCCATACCCCTGCATGCCCACTTGCTCATGACTGTGCCTCTGCTTACTATTTCTTCTGCCTGAGACCCACCACCCATCCTTGGAGTGTCAGTGAGCAACCCCCATGATGGGCTCCTCCCCCCGCAGGTGCATCTGGGCCTCAGACCCCTCTCTTTGAGGGTGGGATCTATAGTTGGAGTCTGGAGCAGCTCTCTCACATATGCTCACAGAGTGAATATAGTTATTTGATGGGTCAGGTGCTGAGACATATCACTGCCTTTCCAACCAAACCACGGCCAAAGCCCCAGCCTGGGCCTTGCCGATATGTGCATGGTGGTCTCATATCTGCAGCAGGACAGGAACCTGCCCTGATGGCCCTGGGCTTTCCTAGGTTAGCCCTCAGAGTCTTGCATCCCAGGAGCCCCAGCCCTGGCTGGTTGCCCTAGTCTTCAGGGAGACAAGGCCTCTCCATAGGGTGAGATTGGGAGGAGGTGGCTCTTCCTCTCCAGGAAGTGGGGCACTTGCCATCTGGTTTGGAGGGATCTCTTGGCAGAGGGATTATCCTATTTTGGCCCATGGGCTGGTGGCTGCAGGCTTTGGAGCAAGCAAGGGCAGCAGGACAGTAGGTGGCGCTGTGGGCAAGGCGAGGTGCTCTCCAGACTCCACTCTCAGGACTGAAGAGGTGGTAGTGAGGGAGGGGCAGGTGGATGTGCTCCACAGCCTGTCCTGCCCCTCGCCACTTTCTGCCCTGCCTGACAATCTTTAGTGTGCATTGGCTGTGCTGCCTCAGTTTCTTTCAGATCTCTAGCCAGCAAATAGTTAGTTCATTTTGGGGTTTTTCATGGGATCCCTACAGGTGCCAGAAAGCTGACCTTGCAGATGATTCTGGTTAAAGCGAGAGAACTAGTCTGGCACCAGGAGGGAGGTCCAGGTCCATCTCCTGTGTTCACCCTCTGGGCCTGGATTTCTCCATCTGGGGCATGAGGTGCCATCAGGCTCTGAAACACAGGGACCCACTGACTTTACCAAGTCCTACTCTGGGGCGGCTCTGTGCTGGCCCCAGAGGAACACATACCCTGCCCTCCTGGAAGTGGTGCTCAAGCCAGCAAGGTAAGATTGGATATTGTAAGTGCAATCTAAAAGTTGGAATTTGATTAATAATAAAGCTCTCAATTAGAGAACATATCCAGAAGACAGGTGATGAGGGTGGGTCATGAGGCTTCTTGGGTTGAGGGTTGCTCAGGGTCTGCTGAAGTGATGGCTGGGCTTTCCAGAGGAGCAGCAGGCATGGGGGCAGGGTCGAGAGTCAAGAAGACCAAAGAAAAGGTGATGTGTTTGGAGAGAAGGTGAACAGCAGGCCCAGGTCCCCTGAGGGAGGACCCTGAATGCTGGCCTACAACCCTGATTGTCTGCTACAGTCTGGCAATGAGTGTGCGTATGCCAGTGTGTACATGTGAGTGTGTATGTGTATGTGAGTGTGCGTGTGAATGTGTGAGTGCGAATGTATTACGTGGGCATGAATGTGAATGTGCACATTTGGTGTACATGTATGTGTCAGATAGATGGGGCAATTGGGACGGGGGCGTGAACCAGGCTGTCTGAGACCCTCGTCCCATCTGGCTGAGAAATCTAGCACCCAGGGCCTGGCCACTTACCCACTGGGCTCTGAGCTGGTGTTTCTGGATCAGGAGACATCTTCCTCTGCCAGGGCATCTATTGCGTTTGTGGGAATGCTTAGCTGGGCTTACTGATGTAGCCTGTGGGGCAAGAAGTGTTTTTCTCTGAGCAGAGCTAGCCAGCTGTCTGAGCCTGAGAGCATAGTGCTCTTCTAACTGGCTGGCCACTTGTCCCTTACAACTGCTGTCACCTAGGACACTGAAGCACCTCCTGTCCCTCACCCCTGCCCCAGCTGTTCCTACAGAACTAATGGCATGTCTGGCCTCGGCTCCATGGCTGGGGACAGTCTGCTCCTTGTCACCAGGGACCCACGTGCACTCCCCTGGCCTCGATGTTGGCTCAAGTGTAAGATATTCCCTGGTATTCTGCATGTATGCTCTTATCTGAGCCAGGGAGGAGATAGATGAGTATTTTAGCTGGAAGCAGCCCTGCCTACCCCTGCAACCCTGTCCTGAATGGAGAGCCATACCGGGCAGCAGCATTTCTGTGGGACTGCTGGCAGCAGCCTGGCAGGGGAGCCTCAAGCCATCGGCAAGGGCTAACTTTAGAATCTCGGTGTCTGGGCAACATGGTGATAAAGTGTATGTGGCACCTCAAACTGGGTCAGCTCACAGTCTCTGCCAGGATCGCTTGGAGTGACACAGTTATGGACAAAAGGGAGGGAAGCGAAGGAAGACTCTCCCCCATCCAAGCCCAGGTCCAGGTGAAACCCTGACTGAGCTGGTCTTCCATAAACTCATTCCTCCCCTTTGTTTTTAATATTCTAGAGGTGTGATTTGAGCTCTCTTAGAAAGTCGATGCTGTGTTGGGGTAAGGTCTGAGCATGTCTTCCTGTGGTGATTGATTTTGTGTTCTGGCCTCTACAGCATTGTGAGGACCTTAAATACCATGTGTGGCATAAATGTGATTGAAGCTCATTGGGTTTGGCTTCTGGCTGCCTGGTTTGGTGAAGATGATCGTCAGATCCTTCCTGCACTGAGGGGGGCGGGGCAACGTTCGATTACCTCCTCTTTTCTTGTGTATTCTCAGCACATTGGATCTTCTTACTTAGACCTTTCTGTAGAGCCTGTGGCCTTCAAGTTAGACGAGTGGCTTGAGAGATTATTCATTACCTGGACCCATCCACTCACCTCCATAAGGTACATCACCTGTAACCTCCTGCCCTTCCCATTCTTCAGACACAGGTTTCCCTCTCTCCCCTTGCCTTTGTATATAGTCTGCTCCATCTTCCTAGAAGGGCCTCTCTTCCCCCTGCCTGGCTACCTTTCATTCCCCTCACAGGCCTATGCTTGTCCTTTAGCCAGCCTTCCCTGAGTCCTGACCCCAAGCAGGCATGGCTGAGCACCTCCTTAGTGCCTTCCCAAGCCTGCTGCATTGCTAACCCACAGCTCTGTAAACTCTGTTCATTGTGGGTTTATGTTTCACTTCCTCCCTTAGATTGAGGACTAGGGACCATGTCTTGGAGCTGAGGGCAGAGCCTAGGCTGGTGTTGGAAAGGATGGATGGAAAGGTGTAATTCTTTTATTGAAGATGAGGCCTGGGTGGACTGGGGAGCAACGGGCCAGGCAAGGTCGTGCCTTCCTTTTTCCATCTGTGAGGGGCAGTAGGTCCTCTTCTGGCCCCATGAGTGCACCCTCAGGAATTAATAAGATGCATCTGGGAGCTTTAGCGGCCTGGGGGCTAGCCTGGTTGTGCCCTTGGCTTTGCCCCTTCTCAGGTCTTCTTTGAGCCCAGCTGAGATTCTGTGGAAAATTTTCAAAGCTTGGGTTTTTACCTCTTTTCGCTGCTAACTTGCTCTGTGACCTGGCAAGTCACTTTACTTCCCTGGACCTTCATTGCCTCATCTTTGGTCTGGAGGAATAGCCTTTGCCCCGCTTTCCCCATGATGTGGCAGTGCAGCTGTTGGGGGTGGGGGGAATGGGTGCAAAAGGTTTGGAAACATGAAGTGCCCAGTGTCTTATTTGGCTTGAAGGAGAAGCAGCTGTGGGAGCCGCCTGCCTGCAGGCCCATCCAGAAGAGCTCTTGCATCAGCGGAAGCTCCCAGAGCCTTTATCTTCTCAGCCTCTTCCTCAGCTTCAGGCCAAGTGCTTTCACTTCTCCCACCATCTTATGCCCAGAAAATGTCTGCGGCTTAGGGGATACACCTTGGAGAGTATTTCTATAGCTGGTGACCCCTTCCTCATAGCTTGGAGTCAGGAATTAGTCGGGGAGAGACACTGAGATTTGGGAGATGGATGGGTGTGCATGTTGTGCACGTTGTTGGCCAATGCTCCAGGGCCACGCAGTGCCGGGTGGTGTCGAGTCCTCCAGTGTCATGGGCGCTGCTGCCAGGCTGTAGAGTTCTGGTCTGCCGGTTGCCCAAGAGGCAGCCCCATTCTTGCCACCTTTGTCCCCAGTTCCCAAAGTGGGGCTTAGCCAGGTTCTAGAGACCCTGGATGATGACCCATTACATTTCAGGGAAGGCTTCTATGCTTTCCCTGTGTTGTTGCCATTCCTGAGAGACAATTCTAGTAATTTATTCAAAAGAGGGGATGCCAGCGTTGGCCTGGGGTGCTAGGCTTCTGAGGTTTTGGTGACCAGAGAGTTTGTTGGGGGTTGTCAAGGTGTGCACTGAACAGGGGGCAGAGGTCATGAAGAAAAGCTGGACCCAAAGCTGAGCAGCCCAGCCAGAAGGTCTTGAGCATAGAGGAATGGTGGAGAATCAGGCCACCTGATGGAAAATGGAAATTAGGAGAGGGTGTAAGGGTTGGAGCAGAGGGCAGGAGGTGGAGCCAGCAAAATTTCCCACCTGTAGTTTCTAAACTCAGGTGCCTATTGTCTGAGGCTCTGGTCCAGCCTGAGAGGTTGACCCTTATACATGGGGACAAGGCTCTGTGGGTATACAGGTGATCACCTGCTTGCTAACACACCTTTGTTCCTTTTTGTTTTGTCTGCCCGCCCTCTGCTGAAAATGCTCCGAGGCAGCCCCCTTGATATGCAGAGCAGTGAAAGAGGGGAGACCACATCACCCTCCTCGCCACTGCAGCATGACAGTTGGACTGACCCTAGCTAGCCACGGAATGGCCACACAACAGGCGTGAGGTTCTCCTGGCTACCAAGGCTGTGCTCCCAGGCAGATGGGCCTGGGATTAGGAAGGGGAGGATGGCAGGGATGGTGAGGGCCTCAACTCCTCGGCCCCCTGACTGGATGGGTTATTCTTCCTCAGGGTTATTCTGAGGCTTAGAGAAGAAATATGGAATGGAAAGAAGGTGGCATGCTCCAGGCCCATAATAGGCATCACCCTTACTGCACGCATGTTTGTCCTGGGCACTGAATGAATAACAGGCGTGAAGGACATTTGTAAGCAATAAAGCCCAGTACAAGTGGACGGGGTTATGTGATATTATGATTTGTAATAAATATATATATTTGTTCTACATCCTAGTTCCTGGCACAGGCTTTCTAAAACCCTTGGAATTTCCTAAGTGATGAGTGAGATCAAATGTTATGTTAATGAGGTGACTTTGGAAAGCTCCTAGGTCACCTAAAGGTGGGGCTGGTGGCCAGTGGGGCCAACCATGTGATTAGAAGGTTGGAACTTTCAGTCCTATCAGGGACCTCCAGAGTGTTGGGCAGAGGAGCTGAAGTTTGAGTCCAGTCACTGATGGAAAATAAATTAATCACACCTAATAAATTAAAAACCCAAAAGGACAGGGTTCGGAGACCTTCCTGGTTGGTAAATACATGGAGATTCGGGGAGAGTAGTCTCTGGAGAGAGTATGGAAGCTCTTAGCCTTTTCGCCTTACCTTGCCCTATGCATCTCTTCCATCTGGTTGTTCTTGAGTTATATCTTTTTATAATAAACCAGTGATCTACTAAGTAAAATGTTTCTCTGAGTTCTGTGAGGCATTCTGGTAAATTAATAGAACATGAGGAGGGGGTGTGGGAACCCCCAGTCTATACTTGTCAGTCACGAGCACTGGTGACAATTCGAAATTGATATTGGTGTCTGAAGTGGGGTGAGGAGACAGTCTTATAAGACTGAGGGCTTAATCTTTGGGATCTGATGTGATCTCTAGGTAGATGGTATCAGAATTGAGTTAATTGCTTGATAGTGTTGGAAAACACATGTTGGAAGTGACTATTAATGTTAATTTTATTTGCCCATGAAGTTTTAATTGCCTTTTTGGCTATGCTTTTATTTCAGGCCCGAATTTGCCCTTTTCCTGAGTTGTGCCCTGATACTTCTGATCCTGTTCTGGTGGTGAACTTGGTAGGAAGTGGAGCCCATGTGGTGATCACATACTTATGAGGGGCTGAGCATGGTGAGAGGGTTTGCCCAGCACACGAGGAGGGGCTACAGTGCTCAGAGAGTGAAGGGGCTCCCTCTGGCTCCCCTGCCTGCTGACATTAATAGTTATACACACAGAGATTGAGGGGTTTTCCCAGAAGCCCCCTGCAGTCCAGGAGAGTCCATGCCCACCTGTGTGTATCTACCCCTTCCTGCTAGACTGGGCAGCTCAGGAGGCTGGTCATCTATCTGCATGCTAGCTTGGTGACAGTCACCAATTCCCGAGAGCCACGGCCAAGTCCTGTGTGTTTACCGACAATTGGCTTGGTCTTTCAGGAGGTCCTCCAGCAATTCCGGGGTCAGATTTGTGCAGAGGGCCCTGGAGAGCCCTCAGAGGAAGTACTGCCTTGAAAAGGCAGCTTGCTGTGCAGTGGTTCACCTGCCATCCCTGAACACTTGTAAAAAGGCACAGCATTTATGTTATTTTCCCCTGATGGGACCATCCATGCTGCCTCTGGGACTTGTCTGCCTACTGGGGTAGAGGGGTACTCTCCCTGTGTGGAGCATGGAGCCCCACCACACCAGCTGCTTGCGCCCAGCAGGATTGGGGACTGATTCTGTCCTGCCTGCTGGCTGTGGCCTCCTGCCCCTGGTGCTCATCCTCAGCTTCTTTCCTGTTGCTCCGAAACAGATCAGGTGTGCTTTTGTAAGGTGGCACTGGCACCTATTGAGGTTTTCTTTCCTTAGCATTGAAGAACATTGAAGAAAGGAGTGCTCCTGAGAGAAAGGGTGACTGTTAGAGTTGTCTTCCGCGTAGCATTTATCCCTTTTCAAGGAGGGTGGGAATCTTGGACATGGTCACAGGCAGTGTGGGTGAGTGTGCTGGCATTGCTCCGTTCTCAGCCTGTCTCCCCACCAGCCTTTGAGGGCAGGCTGAGGGGTTTCTGCAGGGAAGGGTCAGAAGAGCCCTGGGTAGGAGCAGTGCCTGCCCTCAAGGGTGCACTCAGTGTTGACTGTCAGGAAAGTGAGCATGATTGTTATCACCACCACCACCACTGGTTGGATTTGATTTGGTAGAGCCCTGGGGGAGTCAACCCCAGATTTTTCAGAAGAAGCAGCTGAGCACCAGAGAGGTTGCTTGACCTGCCCAGGTCTCACAGCTGGGAGCACACAGCTGGGCCTGGCAGCATCATCCATCCCCACTCCAGGCCACCCCTCAGAGGGCTTGCCTTGGGCAAACAGCCCTAAATAACAGCATGGCCTGGCTCAGATGGGGCAGAATGAAAGGGCCTGCTGGCAGAAAGAGACGCTTGGAGCACATGTTGAGGATCTGGCCCTGTAGCCCCCTTGCCCTGGAGCCTGGGGTGCACATGTGCACCCATACCGACTTCTTAATAGCCTGGCTTCCTGGCCGGTATGTGCACTGCCTGTGTTAATATTGTAACTGCACTTGGACTTCCTGTGGTCAGGGCCTCACATGGGGCTGCCATGAGGGGCAGCCACCTAGAATGGATGCCTCTGCCTGGGGCAAGGTGGATACAAGTGTCCTCAGGCCTGTCCTTAGCTTGTTCAACCCCAGAATCCCAGCATAGTCAGGGTCTACCTGCCCCACCCTCCTCCGTGCTCAGACTCACCAGGCTAGTGGAGGGGGACCTGAGCCTCTGAGCATGAAGAGCCTGTTTTGCCCATGATACCTCCTGGCAGAGGGGCCTGGGCAAGATCTTTGGCTTTCTGAGCCTCAGTTTTGTCATCCATAATATAAGCATGGCAGTCAGGGCCTTCCTGATATTCTGAGAACTGGACAAGATCACGGATAAAACAGTGCTGGAGCTTGCTCAGCAGCTATCAAGCTCATCTTTTCTCTCTTCTCGGCTCTCAGCACTTACTGTCAGCTTTACCCCTCTCAATTCCTCGTGGCCTGGCTGCCTTGGGGCTTCTGTTATGGACTTGTCCTGAGGTTTTAGTCCTTTGTGGTGGGCTCAAGCAGGGCAGCAGGGCCTTACCACCCAGCTTGGGATCTGACTGCCTGGGTCCAAGTCGTGGCTGGCTACTGACCACAGACCTCAGGCAAGGTCTTTGCGTAAGCTCCTTTCCTCAGTTTCCTCATTTGTGAGTCGGGTTCACTATGGGCTCTATCCCAGGGTTGTGGTGAGATTAATGAAATAATCTACATGCAGCACACAGAGCAGTGCCAGGTGCAGAGTCAAAGCTAGATAAGTGTAAGCTGTTGTCTGAGTCCTGTCCGATTGGCACCCAGGAAATGTTTGGTAACTGGGCTGCCCGCTGGTCCTATCTATCATGTGATTTGACTGTGGTCTGGAGGGAGGGCCAAGGAAGGAGGTAGAGAAAAGGAGGAGACAGGAGAGAGTGCACACTGGTTCTGGCCTTTGCTGGTCACACAGTGTATGGCTGCTAAGTCCCGGGTATGTGCCCAGTCCCTTTGCTCTCTTTGGCTGTGTGTGGTTTTTCGTCAAGGGCCCACTTGGTCACAAGGTCCTTGTGAGAATTCAGTGAGTTGCTCCCTGTGCAGGGTTTGGAACGGGGCCCATTTGTGAGTGCTCACGTGGATATGTGCTGTGGCCACTCTGGTGCCCCATCCTCAGATAGCATAGAAATTGTGCATGCTCTGTAAATGTTGGTTGAATAAATGAATGGTTATTATGCCCCTCCTTTCACTTCTGTGCTGTGAGTTCTTTTTAAAAAGTCTGCTGAAATCACACTGAGTGATACCGATGAAAAACTGCAATGAAAAGGCTTCATTTGCTTGGGTCCAGCTTGAGGCAAGCTCCCCCAACTCCGCTGGCAGAGCATCTACCTGTCAGAACATGTTACTGCATGGTTAGCCATATGCAAAGGTGCCATATCTATGCCTCTGAAGCCTACTACAGTTCATTCTAATGCAGGTTTAGGATGTTTACATCTTTCAGCCTTGTCATTGACTATCAAGCATTTACCGAAGGATGGAGGCCCTGATCTTACACCATGGTTGGTGGCAGAGGTGAAGGGGTCCAGATCTCCCAGTGCCGTCTCCTTATACTGAAAGCCAAACACCTCTGCACAAGCTGTCTGTGAGAGAAACAGATAAGAGGAGATGTTGAAATCTGGGATTGCTCTTGGCTTACAAGATCCTACTACAGGGCCTCCTCCTGGCTTGGCCTCAGTCTGCCTCTTGGGTCCCAGGTCAAGTGCCCCCTTCCCATAGAAGACTCCAACCATCCAGTCTCGAGTTGGTTGTGTGTTGGATAGGTGGTAGGGAGGAAGAACCAACTCTCCCAAATGCAAACCATCACCTGCTGTGGGTTATGGCATCTTTCAAAACAGGCAAAAGAAATAAAGAGAACCAAGGAGAGTTATCCATGTGAAAAGTTTCTAGATTTTGCTAGACTTCCTAAGTAGAAGTACAGAGCGAGAAGGAGTCATGAGCCTCACTTCCTTGAGTAGCTGATAGTGAAGGATGTTGTGGTGAAGGATGCTGTGGAAGGCCCTGGAGGTGGTTTTCCCAGGAGGAGGCCACACAGTGAGATGAAAGGGCAGGGGAAGGGCCCTTCCTGGGCCTGGAGCATTTGTGAGCTTAAAGGTTGCATAATTAGGGATGCTCCAGTGGGAGAGGGAGACAGGAGTGTGATTTCCCTTGAGGAGTCTGAAACAAAATCTGGGCTGCAGTCGGGAAAGGTGCTTTCAGTGTGTGGAAAGTATTAGCCTATGCTCGCTCCTCCAGTGGCTTCCAGGGATAATTACGGGTGAGAAAATGGGAAGTCAGAGCATTCCCACAGCTAAGCCCGGGACAGTGCTCTGAGCTGAGACAGCTACCTGTTGGGGCTTCCTCAACCGATTTCTAGGTGGTGGGCAGAAGGAAATTCAAGGGTCTCTCTTTCTGGGGTCTGTTGGCACCCTGACCCCTTGTTATCTGGCTCTGGATCTGACATGAGGCTTAGATGGAGGGTGTGTGCTGGGGCCTGAGTGCTTGGTCCCGAAGACATGGTGTGGAGATCTCACAGCCTTTCTAATCCCCAGCCTGCCAGGTGCCCTCACACCTGAACAGAAACCTGCGTACTGGTTTCTATGAAGAACGGGTCGAGATTGGGTTTTCTGGAATTGATGAGTGAGGGTCTGGGATCCTGTAGCCTCCCAGACCTTCAGCATTTCCCCAGGCCCACAGAGGGACAGGCAGTCTGGAGCAGTGTGTTCAGAAGACACTGTTCCCTGGGTTCAGATTTGACACCTTCAGTGCTGAGACACCCCTTCCCTGGGAGCTTGGAAAGTCAAGTGTGAGATCCCGTGGCCTAATTTTAGACCTTGGGTCTCCATGTCAAAACAGCAGCAGGATAATTAGAACGAAAGAAAAGAGCAATGACAGCCCAGCTTTGACCTCTTGTTGACTGTGAAGCGAGCACATTTCTGTTGGGGAAAGGAACATCCCAGAGCAGGGCTGCTGTGGCCGCACTTCTGCCTCCCCGGAGTGGGTGGGCTGGCTGTGCTGAGTTGCCCATTTTACCCTGAAGACAACAACAAGTGGCGCTTCACTCACAGGTGGTGATGTCTACCCTGGGAGACAGAAGACCAGGCACACTTGAGAATAACTGGGCAGATGAGATGACTGTTGATCCAGTACTTTCTGAGAGGAATCCAGAAGTTTCTCATCAGTGAACTTTGCAGTTTTTAGTGAAACTTTAAATGCCTTGAGTTATTTTTGTTTTGTCTTTTAAATCACACATATGTTTTTCCTAAACTCACACATGGTGGCCTTGCCCTCCTCAGCTTTGACACGGGGCCCAGAGCTCCTCTTGGGCCACTGGGATGCGGGCCCCCCTTACCCCTGCACTAGTGGCCCCAGACACTGCACTTTTCAGAACTCTACACCTCGTCAGCTATTGTCTCACTGCCCTGAGTGCACTTGTCCCATCTCCCTCGCAGTCTGCCACTTGTCTGCTGGCTACACAATCAGGTATGTCACCCTGGGATACAGGGGTAAGCATTCCCCTACCAGCCCTTGGCTTGGATGCTCTTGAGAATGGAGCATCCTTTGAAAAGCTGCATAACCTTCATCACCTCAAAGGTCAATGATCAGTCTCAGCTCCTGCCTCAGGTCCCTGCCTTCCTGACGTAGTCACCTGCCCCTCACCCCTGGGGACAGGGCTAATTTGTTTTTAGTATCTCTGCAGTTATTATGTTTAAAATTTTAAATGTTAGAGTAGGTAATAAATGTGCATGTTAGAAATTCAAACAGTACCAAAAGACATAGAGAAATCGTCTCCCTGACCTCTTTCCCCTGCTCCCCCTTATCAGTTTTCGGGGGACCTTCCTGAGATGGTCTCTGCATGGAGGATCATCTGTGCATATAGACTTCCTCTCCTGCATACATGGCAGCCTCTGTGTGTCCCACGTTTTTTTTTCCCCCTAAAAGCAGAGGATGCTGATCTTAGAAAAATAATGGATGCTAACATTGATAAGTGTTTCCTAAGTGCCAGATCCTGTTCTAATTAACCTTATAAGTAGCTCTCAGTGGATTTTGGTGATTGTTCACTTTTGCATCCACAAATCTACTTCATTATTTTCAGTGGTTGTGTAGTATTCCACTGCATGGATGTCCTATAATTTTTTCATTATTCTCCCACATTTAGTTTGTTTCAGAATTTTACCTCCATAAACAGTGCTAAAGTAAATGTTCTTATACTGCTCATGTGCACACATGGATAAGTACATGTAAGATCTGCTTCTGGACCCAGAATTGCTGGTCGGAGAAACAGTGTGGGTGTGACTGTGAAGGAGATTGTCAGGGAGGCAAGTGTGTTTGTGAAGGCCCAAGACACCATGTCCTAAATCAGACTGCCCTGGTACGGCTTATGCCTTTTGCTCCCTGAGCGCCATGGGGGACCCTAAACCATGTCCCAGCTATTCATCTACAAAGCCAACAGGGGCTCCTGTTTAAACTCAGCCTGATTAATGACATAGGAAAGCTGTATAAGCTCATCCCCAGAGAGATCATCCTGTAGCAGGCAGAGACTGTGCTGTTCTGTCTTGTCCCTCCTTTGAGTGACAGAGAACCATAAATGTCCCTGTCCTCAGAGGTCATGGGAAATGTTCTGGTGGGTGAGGGGATTAGCACAGAACACGGTATTTTGAACCCAGGCTGTTTGTACCCAGTGAGAAGAGAGAGTCCCCGTGCCCAGCGCACTGTCCTCTTGGCTGTCAGAGTCTGTTTCAGGAACAGTCGCACCATACTGTGAAAGGGATTGGGTTTCTGTCAGGACACTGCCTTTTTGTGTTCCTCCCTGCTGCTAGGCAAGTTAGCTCCCCTCCTTGCACTTGCTGTGCCCTGCTGCCCTCTTCACAGTCTCTGAGAGGGCGAGGGCATGGCATGGGTGCAAGGGGACTTGGTGGATATAAGGGGACCGAATGGCGTGTGGGGACTCAATGGCAGTGCAGACACATTGTGGCCGTGTGGCTGTGACGAGGACATGCCTCCCTCCCATCTGCTGGGCTGGAAAGCTGCCGAGTCCTCAGACCCAGTAGAAGAGCACTGCTTTTGCCCAAGGAATAGATGAATTGTCTTAGCTGTGATAACAAATGGACTACAGGTCCAGGAGGTGTCACCCTCAGTGGAGGTGGCTGCAGGCACATGAGGACTCCCTGTGCTGCCTTTGCAACTTTTCTAGAAATCTAAAAGTATTCCAAAATTAAAGTTTATTTTAAAAATAGCATGGCTGCTTGTCACTGCAGAGGCTTGATCCTACTTTCTGGTCAGTGAGTCTTTCCAACAAATGTCACTGAGTTTAGGCATGTATATGGCCTGTGCCACCTCTACATCTCACTGTCTGACAGTCCTCCGGGACTCTGGGATAAATTTGGCTACAGACCATGGAACCTCTGGGTCCCTTGAGGGCTCAGGAGAGATGATCTCCAATCTTGCTCAACACCTCTTAAAATCCCTCTCCCCTCTTCACTGCCCATCGCCTATGGGGCTGACTCTCCTCGTTGTTCCTGACCTCCTATTTGCTGCCTACCTCCTTTCAGAAGGCCTGGTGTGTGCAGCTCACAGTTGCCTGAGCTTGCTATCCGTGGCCTGCTGGTTCTGATCTACCTCAAAGGGTTCTTGTGAGGATGGGGGTGTCATTCCCTTCCCTCAGGAAGGTTGGTGTCATTGGTTAGCTCTTTGACAGAATAAGCACCTGTGCTCATCTCCACTTGAGTTTCTCTGCATAGGCCTAGTTGCTGGTGCTTCTGATATGATAACTGAGTTTCAGATTTCCTTCTTTTAGCTCCTTTGTTCTGCCTCCTCCATCCCCTATATCCAGTTTCCCTTGATGAGATGTTTTGAATTATTTTGGTCAGAGCTCAATCACTGTCTGTAGTGTGATTTAGATTTTCAATGTCCCTCCTTAGTGCCTTTGGCTTCCATCATGTGAATTCACCTTACCTTGCTAAATACCAAGTCTAAGATAAAAACAAAACCCTTGAGCCCACTCACTTCCCCTCCCTTTCTAAATCCCTGGCATTGGAGGTCCTGGTGGCCGAGGTACTCTTGCTGCCTGAGATTTACACACAAGGCAAGCATGAGGCCTTTAGGTAGAGCCTGGCCTGGCACAGATGTACTAGCAGACCTGGGAGACCACATTGGAAATGGGTCAGTCTGGGCAGGAGACCAGGGACTTTTGCAGGCCCTGTTTTTCTGCCCAGAGGACACTTCTTTCTGTTTTTGGTGTGGTGTCTCCTTTTCATCCCTCAGGCTTTAGAGAGGCCTCCCTGACACCCCTGCTGCACATTGCAGGCCTCCTGAGGCCAGGGGCCACACCTTACCTGCTCTCCTTAGTGCCCCCAATGTCTGGCACTTGGCAGATGCCCTATATCTGCCCAAAGAACTGACCTGCAGCTTGTGAAGCCTAAACCTGGCCTTTATTTGCAGTCGAATTTGGGCTTATTTGTAAATATTTCACCTGGCCTCTGCAGGTGTGAAATAGCATTATAGTACTCCTCTCCTGCTGA
>NW_006433941.1:5381013-5411219 GCF_000325575.1 Pteropus alecto
TGCCTGCATTAACAGCGGAGCTGCTAATAGGGAACATTAAGTGCCACCCAAGAAGGAGCCAGGCTGTGCTGCGAGCACACTTGGAGTGGTGTTCAGCTCTGGCCCTTGAAAAAGGTACAGGCTCCCCAAGCCTCTTCAACAGATCACCTGGCTTCGTTTGGCACTTAGCCTCAGCCCCTGACCACCTCTTTTCTGCCCTTTAAAAACAAAGGAAAGAAGGCTAAGCCCAGTGGGCAGAGGCCTGGGTCAGCATGTGGTAAATGAAATAATCCCAATTTAGCTTTGACAGCAGCTGTGAGGATAATGAGGTGGGCTTTATTGGCATATAAACTCGATAATTATTGGAAGCTAATTAGGATTCATGGTCTGCCTCCAGACCGAGTCCTGTTAGGCCACCAAGAGCCCACCCTGTCCCCTCGGCCATAGACCAGGTTGTCCCTCAGCCCTCCCCCTGGAATGGAAGCCACTCCTCCCTCTTAAACCCAGACCCCCCAGCAGTGACAAACACAGCTGTTGACCTCCCCACTGCACATGTGCGAACACACACACACACACACACCACCCCCCCCAAGTGAGAGCCCGTGGCCGCGCTGGCCAGCGGGGTGCCCGTGAAGGGGGCGGTGAGAAGGAAGGGGTGCTGGGTTTTATATATTAATAAATAGAGAGAGACTCGCACTAGAATTTCATTTCTTCCTTGAAACTGTTAAAATTAAATTGGTGTGTGTGTGTGTGTGTGTGTGTGTGTAAGACAAGTCTGTTCCACACTGCTGCTCATAGCCCTGCAGTACTGTTTTCTTTGTCTTGTTATTTTCTTTCTGTGCCCTTACAAATTTGGGAAATGTCAGAAATGTTCCAGGTTGTTTAAATCCTATTATGCCCACTACCCACTGGCCTAGCCATGTGAAGTTGGCACTAGCTTGAAAGCTGCTTCTGCAAATGTCCTGGAGAAAGCCTAGCTGCTTCCTCAAGGGAGCCCAGGCCATTTGAATGTGTGCCTGGTGGGTTCAGGACTGCCAGGCTGGCGCCAGGACCCCGGGGAGAGTGTGGGCTGGCCAGGCCAGGGTGGCAGTGGTGTCTAGCAGGTTCTTGGCTACACTTTGGCTGTAGCACATTCTCTTCTCCCTCCTGTCATTTCTTCTCTCATGAGTGATGGCTTGCCCAGGCCACCACAGATGCAGAAGTGGTACTGGGCCCGTGCACTTAGCATGTTGGGGATATAGCCAGCATTTTCTAGTGTAAGACCCCTGGTAGGTGCATAGGAGCAAGTTGTGGTCTCCTCCCCTGGGGTGTTCACAGGCTGCTTGAAGAGGTGAAGTAGGTACAGAAGAGATTTCAGAGCTCAGAAGATGCTTTGCTGTGACTAAGACACAGATAAGGCAGGTCAGGGGCTTACAGAGGGGACAGAGCAGAGCAAGCTGAAGGCACAGACCCCTTGAAAGAGACAGGCTTTAGCAGGAAGAGACGAGCAGGAGAGGAATGGGTTTCTCAGGCAGAGGGGAACTTTTTTAATGGACAAATTTCAAGCATATAGAAAAGCAGAGAACAAACCTCTCACACTGTCAAATAGATTCCAGAACATCTTGCCATATTTGCTAAAGTCACAAATGCCATGACATGTACCCCTTCAATCCTTTATTGTAGCATTTCTAAAACTAAGGACATTTTCTACCTCAGCACAACTTCATTATCACAGAAGAGAACATTTTGAGCAAAAGTTTAGAAGCAGGCAAGAGTAGGCTTTGTTCTGAAACGGAATGAATGAATGAGTCATTGGATGTATGCAACCCCTAGGAGGGATGAGAGGGGGATGGTCTAGTGTCACTGTTGTTAAGAATCTGATCGAAGAGATGAGGCCAAGACCCTGGATGAAGGACAAATAGGGCTGCTTCCCAGGCCTATGGGAATGACTCCTAGGGCCTAGACCCACTGGGCATGGGGCTACAAGAGGAGGGTTTTCAGCATGGCCTGTCAGGATGGGCGTGATGTTGACAGACAAAAGGCATAGCTCCTCCAGGTGGCAGAAACTGTTTGAGAAGAGTCATGCGATGATTGTGCTGGGGACAGGAGGCTCAAGGCCTCTTGGGGTATATACCAGGGCAAACCGAGTGCAGGGTGATCTGGGACATCTAGACAGTGCGAGGCTTCATGGTGTTGGCCTGTTTGCATTTGACTTTACAAGGGTGACTCATGTGGGTGGATGAGGTCTCACAGAATGCTGTAGAACGAATAGCAGGCCTGCATGGTCTATGCTGTGACATTGAAGGATGATGTCTCTGAGGTCCCTGCCCAGGAGACATGCCTGGGAGAGGTTAGGCTTTACAGGGGCATGTCCTGGCAAAGGCCTGGGAGTCATAGAGGCCAGATAGCCCCACTGTGGTTGCCCCATGGGAAGCTGAGGACACTGAGTAGCCCTTGGAATGGAAAATGCCCTATGGAGTTGATGGGGGCTTGGGCCAAGGCAAGGTCACTCAGTAAGGGGCAGTACAGGAGTAGCCATCTTCTGTCTCCTGGATTTAGCCTTTCTTCTTCCTCTAAAGTACATTTCTAGATCCCTTGCTGGAAACACTGGAAGTTGCAGTGTGGTGGCTCAAACTGCTTGTATTTCTGCCCCAATTTTGGGCTGCACACAGTAGGTGCTCAGCTGTCCTGACCCCTTCCAGCACATTCCTTTCCCTCAGCTACGCCTGCCTCTAGGCCCTTCCTACAAGAGACATTAAAACCTCTCCTAGCAAGGCTGTGTTACTGAGATTCCTCAAATCAGGGAGCTCAGATTTTGAGCTCTGTTCTTGTCCGTGGTGGCAAAGCTTCATATTGTTACAAGTAACCGACAGTCACTAGGGTCACTTCTAGCAAATCATGTGCAGTGAAGCTCTTTTGGAAAAGATATGGCTGGATTTTGCCCTCTGCTGCATGAACCAGCCTGGAGGCATTTCTTGAGAGGAGGCTACAGCTGTGCTCTGAGCAGAGGGCCTGGGCTTCAGGGAGTGTTTGCTACCCTCAGTGACTGCTTCAAAGGGCAGTAGCTTCTAGGAGCAGAGTGCCTGGGAGTGGTCCTTTCATAGTGCCATGGGCCTGGTGAAGGGCCATGAAACTGTCCCAGTTCTGACCCTGTCATGACTCATTGTGGGACTCATTTGTACAATGGAAATAATGCTCCCACACCAGCCACATGACTGAAGAAATCAAAGGAGGGAGAGTAAATTGTGGAATAATGATGGGACATACAAAAGAAGAGCCACAGTGGTGATCCTTGAGGAGAGCTTTCTGGCAGTGATTGGTCAGTAACCGAGTGGGTGTGTGAGGGTCCTCAGAATGTTGTAGAACAGCACAGCCCTTCTCCATAATCCCTGGGGATCTGGTTAAAATGCAGACTCTGACTCATCAGGTCTGAGTGAGGCCTGAGAGTTCGCATTTCTAACAGGCTCCCAAATGATGCCCATGCTTGCTGGTCTAGGGGCCATGTAGCCAGAGAAGAGCAGAACTGTGCCCCCAAACCCCTCTGGCATCAGGATGTTCTAGACATGGCATTGTAGGAATGTAAACATGGCCCCCTGTCATCCTTGAGAGGGACCCCTGTGACCTGTGACCTATGCCCTGCACCCCAATGACTATACACAGGGCAGCGAAGAAAGCCCACAGGCCCAGTCCTGGTGCAGCCTTGGCTCACATCATCCCTACCACCTTGCTGTCCACTGAGGATCAGATAGACGGTAGATGCAAAACAGCCTCAGAAACCCAAGAGATGATAACACATGTTGGGACTGTGGTGCTGTTGTGGCTGAAAGGGTAAAACCAGGCTCTGTTATTCTTCCATAAAAGACAGTCCATTCAGAACACAGAGATATTGCCCTTGACCCATCTGTGTCTTCACTGCAGTTCACCTCACCCTCTGGAAGGCCAATGATCTGAGAGATACGCCCCTCCTAGCCTTGTGGGCACCCTGAGTGGATCTTTGGAGGTGGCACTGGGGTGAGGTTGAGAGGTAATCTGGGGGCCATGGTGAGGTGAGAATGCTTATCTGGAGTCACCCGAGTAGCCTCTCTCTGTCCTTAGCCAGGGTCCTGCTGACTGTGTCACACGCATTTACAGAAACCAGTCCCCTTTTCTGTATTAACAGCAAGGAAGCTTAATTTCCTCGGCACGGTGCTTGCCTTAAAGAATAACAAGATTAGCTGTGCCCTTCTGGCTCAAGCATTAGCATTCTAATATTCAGTAATGGGACTTCACTGGCACCAAAACACCTTCTCGGACGAAGGCAGCCCTGGACAGTTAAGTGCTTGGGTGTTAGGCACAAGTGGCTATTGCCCTTCTGGTTGACTTTGGAGCCAGGGCTAGCAGCCCATTTTTCTCAGGGCAGGGAGTTCAAGAGGAGACCTTTCTGTAGTTGAAGACCAAGCTGGCAGACCTGGGCACAGCCCTGCCCTGTCACTCTGTGCTTTTGGGCAGGTCATTTCCTATCTCTGAACTTTGTAGTCCTTGCCTAGAAAATGAGCATGGAAATATTTACTTCGGGAACCCCTGAGAAACGTAGGCTAGCTTCTGCATTTTCCCCCTCTGCAGCCCCAAGTTTGGGGCCCAGTGACTGGCCTCCTGGCAGATACTGCTAGATCTGGAGACCAGGCCCCTACAGATGAAAGCCCACCTACAGTCTGCTGCTGCTGCAGCCTGGCCATCCCAGGGTCACTCTGCAGGTAGGCACAAAGCTCATCTTCACTTGCCTGGCTAAGTGGGTGACAAGTAGCCACATGCCCTGGATAGCTGCAGTGGGCTCTGTCCTGTCCCTGCTTCCCAGACAGTAGGCAGCCTGGGCCAAGGAGGGGCATGGAGCTGGGAGCAAAAAGATGTCTGAGGCTGAGGGGCTCAGACCAGTCAGTGCTCTTTTCCCCACCCCGTGAGCTCCCCATGGCTCTCTCCTCAACCTCCTGCAGGCCTCCCCCACTCCCCACCAGAACCCTCTATGCCTTCCCCTTTCTGCAGGCCACTGCACTGGACTCTTCTGTGTTGCTTTTAAGTCTCAGCCCAGATTCTCTTCCACGAAGGGGTGTCTCTGACCCCTCTACCCCCAAATCCCTCTGTTCCTTATCCTGGCTGGTGGCCTAACATTTAGATGTGCGTCCTCCCACCTGCTCCTGGGCCTGTAGAGTTTGAGAAGCGCTCTCCTGAGTGTTGTGTGGGGAGTATTGGCCACACGTGTTCCCTGTCTGCCTGGTCAGTCTCTTCTGCCTACCCTCCTGGGGGCTCACACAGTAGTGGGTGGGGATAGGACAACAAAGACCTCCTGCAGAGAGTGTCAGGGGGTCATGGAGCCGATAGGCCAGTGCCCCAAGGACCTCAGCTTCCCAGCAGAGACCAGGTAGGCTTCAGGGAGAATGAAAGCAAATGTATGTGTGCACAAACATTGTAAGCATCTGTCCACAGCAGCTTTATTTATAATAGTAAAGTCTGGTGGCAACCAAGTGGCTCTCAACTTGGGAAAAGATAAACCAACAGGGGCTCTCCCACTCACACCGTGGAACCTTTCCCTCGTAGCCATGGGAAGGAGCAAACTGCTGGTCCACGGAGTTCCCTGGACAGGTGTCAAAGGTCCCTGCTGAGGAAGGGTGGGCTACAGACTGGACAAGTCCACCTGTGTGACACAGTGAAAAAGGCACAACAAAGGGAAAGCACACAGGTGAGGAGTTGTCTAGGCTGGGGAGGAGGGGGATATGGCAGTGGGGCCTGGCTGCAAAGGGCATGGATGTTTTTCAGGGTGATGGAACTGTCCTCTCTCTCAATTTGGTGGTGGCCATCTAACCATATGTACGTTAAGAAGACTACTTTTCTATTTTATGTGAATTTCTTTAAGTCTCTCCTTCTAAAATAAACCTTTTTACAGAAAAAAAAAAAAAGAGCTGACTGACTGTAGTACTAATGTTATGGCAATGTTGGATGTGATTCTGCGTCTCTCTACCTGGCCCCACCTCTGATGCCTAGGAAAGGTCCAGTTGCTTATGGAAACCCTGCGTATCCAGGCAACCACTCTGGCTGAGTACCAAATACTTTCAAATTTCCTTTCTGAGGCAGGCTGAAGTCCATGTAAATATTGACCAAAGAAGGCAGACCACGTTTTGCACTATATTTGGTTAATAGTTGAAGAGCCACTAACTCTTTGTTTTTCCAGTGGTTTTGTACAGGTGGGCCTTGTTTCATTTTTTAAAAAAAGAGATCCTAAAAAAGATGTATGTAAATCAAACATTGTAAGTTCAGTAGGAAAGCCCACATATTTAGATGAATCTCAGAGTGAATCTTTTCATAAAGCAATAATCTCTCCCTTTTCATTTAGTGAAATTTAAACATAGATATTTGGTCTGCTAACTGCCTGGGGCTCTCCAGACCAGGTGATGCCCTCTTCCTATGAAGCCACGAGCTGTATCCAGTGAGAGTCAGCAGTTCCAGGGGCTTTCCTACCATAAACTGGGTGGCTTCTGTGCTTCCTGTCAAGGTGGGGACTGGTGGCATCCCTTTGGCAACCCCAGTACCATCTTGGGACCCAGGCCTTGTTTTGGTCCCCTGTTGCAGGGACAAGGGAGAGCAGGTCATACAGGATAGGCCATGCTTTGGGTTCTTGCAACCAAGCTGTCCCCTTCTGAGGGCATTTGCCAGCTGAGAGCCCCTTGGCCCTCTGCTTACCCTCAGCTGAGAGCCTCATGCGCCCAATGCTTACCCTCAGAGGCAGCGGTTGGATGCCAGGGTATAGTCCCACCCAAGTCACCTGTGTGACCAAACATTCCCTGAGGAAGGATCCTGCACCAGGCCCCGCCATATCCAAAATGCCATCCCCCTCCAAGATTCATCAGAGTGAGTACCTCATCCAAGGCCCCTGAACTTAGGCCCTCTCTCCTCCCTACCTCGCCTGGTCTAGGGCTTGTTGGTCTCTCTGCCGAGCAGAGCCTCTGGGCCCTGGAGCCAAGAGTGGTCCAGGGCTTTCCTTCTCTTGTACTGTCTTATCTTTCCTCTTACTTTCCCTCAAAAGACAAATACCACCAGGGACAGGTGAAGTAGCCAGGAGGCAGAGCATGAACAGTCTACAGAGGAGTTGTACAAATAACCATCTTGTTTAGGCCCAGTGCAAGGAGAGGCTGCTGCAGGCTGCTGGAACTGGGGTGGCTTGTTTGTAGCTTTCAAGTGGGGTTGGGTGTGGGAGGGGGCAGATGTGTTGGTTGGGCTCTGTCCTCTGGTGAGGTGACTTCTGCCTCTGGCAATGGTCTCCCATTGGTGGAGCAGAACCTTTGGGCCTGCAGGATGGGATTTGCCCTCTTGGGGATGTCAACAGCAGGGCGAGGGGAAGGCAGAGGACAGGACAGAGGCCTTGTTATGGGAATGGGGCAGGTGGCCATAGAGCTTCTCTCGAAGCTGGCCCCCAAAGGACTCCATCCTCTTTGTTTTAAAAATTTATTTTTTAGTATCTTTTGTGGTAAAATACACAAAATTCATAAAGTTTACCATCTTAACCATTTTTAAGTGTGTAGTTCAGTGGCGTTAAATACATTCACCTTGTGTTACCATCTCCAGAACTCTTCATCTTATAAAACAATCTTATAAAACTCTGTACCCATTAAACACTAACTCCCCACCCCTCTCTCTCTGGCCACTGGCAACCACCATTCTACCTTCTGTCTCTATGAATTTGATTATTCTAGGTACCTCAAATAAGTGGAATCATACGGTATTTGTCCTTTTGTGATTTCACTTGGTATAATGTCCTCAAGGTTCTTCCATGTTGGACCATGTGTCAGAATCTCCTTCCTTTTTAAGGCTAAATAGTATTCCATTGTATGTATATGCCATACTTTGTTTATCCATTTCTCCCTCGATAGACACTTGAGTTGTTTCCGTGTTTTAGCTATTGCGAATAATGCTACTATGAATTGGTTATATAGGTATCTCTTCTAGATCTTGCTTTCAATTCTATTGGATATATACCTGGCAGTGGGATTGTTGAATCATATGGAAATCTATTTTTAATTTTTTGAGAAACTTCCATACTTTTTTTCCATAGCAGCTGCACCATTTTACAATCCAATCATCAGTGCACAAGAGTTCCCATTTTCCCATATCCTTACCAACATTTTTTTTTTTTTGGATAATAACCATCTCAATTGGTGTGAGGTGGTATCTCATTATGGTTTTGGTTTGCATTTCCCTAATAATTAGTGATGTTGAACACCTTTTCATGTGCTCATTGGCCATTCATATATCTTCTTTGGAGAAATAGCTTCAAGTCCTTTGCCTATTTTTGAATTGGATTGTTTGTTTTTTTTGGTTGTTCCTTCCTTTTTTTCAGGGCAGCACTGGCCCAATATTCAGGACATGGCCATCTTTGTAAATGGATTTAGAGCCTACAGTTTGAAACTCAGATGGGTACAGGAAAAGAAGCCAAATATATGGTCATTTTCCAGCCTTGAATCTCTCTGAGTCAGTTCTGGTCTGCTCCCTGGCTGTGAAGGGTCTCTGAGGCAGGTTTTACCTGTAGAGTCAGACCTGGTTTTGGCGCCAGCTAAGGGCAGATTTCCCACAGGTTCTGAGGTATGGGCCTTGTGACTCCTTCTCAGGCTCAGATAGACCATCAGCTCCACTAATGAGAGTAGCTCAGAGGAAGAATTGATCCTGCTTGACGAGCCCCAGTCTCCCAGTAGGCCAGACTGCCCCCATCCTGTCCCAACCAATACAGGGGGTGTGCCGCCAAGACTCACCCAGATGCCCTAGGTGTGAGAGGACAGCTGCTCCATGCCTTTGGCCCTGCCCAAACCCACAGGAGCCACATTTTGATGAACTCTCCCTTCTTATCCCCTGCCTGCCAGACTCAAGCAGGGGATGCCATTAGAGTATAATATAAGTTCTTGACAGAGGATGACAAGTGTCCTCGGGCCCCCTCCCCCAGGAGGACAGGTAAGGAAGCTGCCTGATGTCCTTTGGGACCAGAGGCACAGGCTCTCTCCAGGTAACCTGGGGTGGGTGGAGGAGGATTTTGGATTTGGCTTAAGTGGTTGGGTGAGGCTTAGTCTGCGTGAAGGAAGAGGGCACTGGGACGGTGGGTCTTGGGTCTGTCATCCTCATTCAGCCTCATAGCTCCTGAGAAGGCCCCACACTGCAGCCAGTTGGGGCAATGGCGAGATGCTGATGATGCTGGCTGCCTGAGTTCGAGCCTCTGCCAGGCCCCTTGTTGGGGAGTCTTTATGGTAAAAGGTCAAGAAGGTGCTGAGGGAAGGCTCTCTCTCCCGGGGAGGGGAGGTACAAATCTTCCATGCTTGGGTGAACATACATTTATTCACTGTGTACCCTTGGCAAGTCATCTCTGTGAAACAGGCATACAATTATGTGTCCCTCATAGGGTTGTGTGGTTTAAATGGCAAGGTATATGAACGCAAGTGCTGTGTAAGCTTTAGCTGCCACTATGAGAGGTGTGGTTGTTATTATCCCGCCAGAGTGGTTGTTATTATCCCTCACTCTGGATGAGAGAGTGTCCCAGAGGCCATGGTCACATGGGGAGAATTATAGGAACCATAGCCTCTCCAGTTATTCAGCCAGACACTGTACTAGGATTCTTCAGAACCTGAGGGAAGGGCATGATGCTCAGACGAGGAACCTAACTCTTAGGGTTTAATTTATCAATTGTTTTTCTTCTATGAATAATGCTTTTTGTGCTGTGTTTAAGAAATCATTGCATAACGCTGTGGCTCACTGCTGCTGTCCAGTATCAGGAGAAAGTATTGTATGACATATTGCTAGCCCAGCCCAGGAAAAGATGAAAATTCAAAATTCTAAGTATAGTTTCTACTAAATGCACATCACTTTTGCACTATCGTAAAGTAAAAAAAATCTTTAGTTGAACCATTGTTATTTGGGGACTGTATTGAGTCTTCATACCCATGATCACTGTAGATCTGTTCATTTATTTAGGTCTTATTCTCTCAGCAATGTTTCACAGTTTTCAGTGTACCAGTCTTACATGTAGTTGTAGATTACATCAGATTTTCTACATAGGTGATCATGTGTCTGCAATTAAAACACATTTTACTTCTTCCTCTATGATTTTTTTTTTTACTTCTTTCTCTCACTTTATTGAACTCTCCAAAACCTTCAGTATGTTACTGGTCCAAAGTCATGCGCCCAATGCTTAAAAAGGCCAAAACTCAAAACTTCAGAATTTGGAGTATCAAAAGGTTTATCGATGGAGAAGTTACCAGTGGAGACAATGGGAGCCATAGTGGTTCCTCAAATCTATCTTAACCAAAGTTACAGGAGTTCAGGCTTCTTTTTTGTCATGGGAGGGGAAATAGGAGGGGCTTTTTGTGTGTGTGAAACTCAAACTGAAAGAATTCCTCTATGGATTTTCAGGTCTATGTGCAAGACTAAACTGAAGCTATTAGCCTGAAGACCATGGGAACAATGCAGGCTTGAATAAGATGGAGTCAGAGAGAGACAGCATTTCACTCTGTTACAAGTACAGTGTTGAGTAGGATGGGGAGGGCAGACAGCTATCTTATTTGTTTGAGCTAAGGGAAGAGCATTCAGTGTGATGTGAGCTGTACATTTTTCACAGATGCTTTTGTTAGGATGAGGAAGTTTCCTTGTATTCCTAGAGTGCTGAGTTTTTGTCAAGAATGTATATGTTGGATTTTTGTCAAATGCTTTTTTGTGTCTATTAAGGTGATCATAATGTTTTTCTTATTTAGTTTGTTTATATGGTGAATTACATTGATTGGTTTTCAAATGTTAAACCACCTTTTCACTCCTGGAATGAAATCCACTTGGTCATGATATATTATCCTTTTACTATATTGTTGGGTTTCATTAGCTAATTTGCTAACATTCTGTTTATAATTTTGGCATCTATGTTCAGAAGACATTATTTGTCTCTAGTTTTCTTGTAATAGCCTAGATTTTGGTAGCAGTTACTGCTGGTGTTATTATTGGTGTTATTTCTTTCTTAAATATTTGGTAGAATTCACCAGTGAAGCTGTCTGGACCTGGACCAAACTATCAAATTCATTGGTGTAAAGTTGTTCACATAGTTCCTTATTATACTTTAATGTCTGCAGACTCTGTAATATGATAGTTTTCATTCTATTTTTTTTTAAAATTAAGTTTATTGGTAACATTGGTTAAGACAATCATAATTTTCAGGTGAACATTATCATCTGACATCTGTATATTCTGTTAGCTTTAATTCTTGATATTGAGAATTTGTGTCTTTTTCTTGATCAATCTTGATGGAGGTTTTATTCATCTTCTCAGAGAACTAGCTCTTTTATTGATTTTGCCCTATTGTTTTTCTATTTTCAATTTCATTAATTTCTACTCCAGGCTATCTTCTACTTACATGGGTTTCATTTTCTCTTCCATATCTAGTTTCTTAAGGTGAAAGCTGAGACCACTGATTTGAGGCCTTTATTCTTTTTTTAACATAGGTCTTGAGTGCTAGAAATTTCCTCTAAGTATTATTGCTTTATCACATTTTGATATGTTGCGTTATTCGTTTTCATTCAATTCAAAATCTTTCTAATTTCCCTTTTGATTTCTTCCTTTTCCCATGAGTTGTTTTTTTTGGGAAATGTGCTACTTAGTTTCCAAATGTTTGGGGATTTTTTTCAGAGATCTTTTTTTGTAATTGAATTCTCATTATTTCCATTGTGGTCAGAGAACGTACTTGTGTAATTTGGATTCTTTTTAATTTATTGTGACTTGTTTTATTTCTCAGAATATGATCTGACTTGGTAAATGCACCGTGTGCACTTGAAACGAATGTGTGTTCTACTGTTGGTTGACTACCTATTTTATAAATGTCAATAGACCAAGTTGGTCGATAGTATTCAAATCTTCTGTATCCTTCTGATTTTCTTTCTGCTAGTTCTACCAGAATTGAGGGAGGGGTATTGAAATACTGACCATAATCGAAGCTTGTGTATTCCTTCTTACAGTTTTATTGGTTTTTACTTCATGTACAGTAGAGCCCTGATTTGGGTGTATGAATGTTTAGGATTATGTCCTCTTGGTTAATTAGGAAAAAAATCTTTATCCATGGTGATAATGTTTGTTCTGAAATCTACTTTGTCTGATACTAATATAACTACTGCAGCTTCCTTTTGACCACTGTTGGCATGGTGTCATTCTTTTACTTTTAACCAATTTGTTTCTTTGTATTTCTTGTAGCCAGCATATAGTTGGGTCTTGCTCTACCCCCCCACTCCCCCGCCCCTTGCTATTTTGACAATCTCTGTTGTTTAATTGGGATGTTTAGGCCATTGGCATTTAATTGATATGGTTAGGTTTAAATCTGGGTCTTCATTTCTTCATGTCCAATGTCTAGAAAGCCATTGTATACTTGTGGCTTTTCCATCCATCGTGGCTAGAAGTAGAAAGCAATAATGTCTTAATATCACTGAATACTCAGCCTGTGTTCAATTTTCCCTGATTATCTCAAAAGTATCTTTTTATAGTTGATGTGTTTGAATCAGGATCCAAATAAAGTCTACCCATTGCATTTTGCTGACATGATTCTTCAGTTTCTTTTAGTCTAGAGTAGTGTTCCATCTCTCCTTTCTATGCCATTTATTTATTGAAGAAACTGAGTCATTTGTCCAGCAGAATTTTCTGGGTTGGAGTGATTATATCTTTGTGATACTTTTAAACATACTTTGTGATGCTTTTAAACATACTTTTACTGTAAACTGGTAATTAGATGTAAAGACTACTTCACAGACTGTGCTGTGTGTTTAATTGTAATATATATATATATAATAGCCAATATTAGACTAGTTGCCCTTCAAAATGGCAGTTTCCTACTTTTCAACCTCATAATTCTGTTGCATCACATCAAAAGCCTCATTTTGAGTGACATTGAGACTGACCAGTGGATTTAGGAGGTTCCGCCTGACCCTCCATTGTCAAGTTCTCTACCTGTTCCCTGATGGTATCAGTCACTGATGTATGTCCCCTAGGTCCTTATCTCATTAGGAGTTGCAAAATAGTGATGTTTTCATTCTGTCATCCCTCCTGCTGTGATTATTCTATAAAGAACTTTTCCTCATCAATGATTTGGCTACCCCGAAATTCCATTTAACAACAGTAGGATGAATGCTTAATTTCCCCCCTTTTTAAAACTAATTTTCGGAATAATGTGTTAGGGTCCTAGCAACCTCCAAAGAGATTGATGATATTTCAATTTGTTATAGTTGCTTTTGTTGCCCCAAGTGTTCCTTTTTAGCCAGGTGGGGACCTTTGAAGTTTTCTTCAGTATTCTGACATTTCCACACATATCTTTGACAGCTTCAATTATCAGCCTCAATATCTACTACATTTCCAATCCTGGACCTGGAACTGGCCTTTTAACCAAGGGTTACAGTTTGAGTGCTAAGAGTGCTCACTGCAACTGAGGGCTTCTTTTGTGGATCATGCTAGAAAAAAATGAGTTTTTTTAGAAATAAATAAATAATGAGTTCATACTAATATTTCCATTTTGAAAGTTTTTACTTCACTTAAAAAAATTTATTTTTGTATCTATAACAGATACAAAAATACATTAAAATTAATACATTAAAATTAATTTTTAAATAGTCAAAATAACAATACCTATGTTATTACCTATTTATTACTAGCAATATGTTTACTGGATACAGTTTAGAATATATATCTGGTTCTTTTTGTCCTTAGGCTATGTTATTGCCTAAGGGAGGATTAGTTAAAGCACTATGTTTAAAATAACTTAAAAACAATTTGATATATAGTTAAGTTCCTTTATTTTGTTTTTGGATTTTTACCAGTTGCTTTGTTTTTTGAAACATTTATGTGGTCACACAGTCAACTTTATAAAACGAAAGACATTCTTAGATGCCTGGCATCTGTCTCTTCACAGTATTCTCTTGCTCACCTATAGATAGTAGTTTTTATTGATAAGTTTTTGGTTTATCCTTCCATTGTTCCTTTTTGAAAACATAAGCAAGTATTTATATGCCCTTTTTTTTTCCACAACAGGTAGGGCACATGTTCTGCACCTGCTTTTTTCATCTAATGACATAACCTTGGCATTTACACAATAGCATTAGGTAGCATAGCATTATTAACAGCATAGTGTCCTACTCCTTCCTTTCTCCCCTAGGCCATTCTCCAGTGTGGGGCTGTACCACAATTTATTGCCCGTGTTGCTGCTCTTGGACACTGGGGTCGGTGCCTTTGTTAAAGGGCGTTATAGTATTGCTGGAGCCAGAATGTGGACCCAGAGCCTGTGTTCTTGACTGTCTGCTGGGATTCTTTCTCCTGCACTACATCTGGGGATACTGAGAGAATGGCCTGCCCTCTAGCCATTGTAAATGGGGGAAAGGGGAAGCGGTGTGAAGAGGCAAGAATGCCAAACTCAGGTAGGAGACCTGGAGCCTTTGTTTCCCTCCCTGCACCATGGCTCCCTCAGGCTTGATGAGAGGGAGGTCATGGTGCCCTGCTGGAACCTCCTGGATTGTTTGGGGATGGGGAGCTGGTGCCGAGTTAACAAAGACTTTGTACCCTGGCTTCCAAAGTATGATTTGGGGAACCTTCTCCCAGGCAGTCAAGTCCAGGTGTGAATTCACTGCAAGGGGAAACCTTGGGCATACCTCAAAACTGATTTATTCACTCGACAAGCTGCTGGAAAGGGTCGAGTGAGGTCGTGGGCAACTAGTGAAAGGGCAATTCAATTGTGGGAGGCCTTTGGATGCCATCCTGTGCTGCTGGTTCTATATTCTTGGAGGGATGTCCAGCCCAGGCTTAGGGCTCTGAGGACCGAGGGCTTTGAGGACCAAGGGTACTCTGGCCAGATCAAGGCAGGCTTCAAAAGGAGTTAGGGCTGTTAAGCACCTGGAAGGACAGGGCGGAGCTGGGTGTCAGAGGGTGGCAAGTATGAGCTAGCTGCATGCTTGCTTTCCCCCTCTCTCTTTTGCCCAGTGCTCTCTGGGGCTGAGCAGCCCAGGCTCTTCCTTACACTTTCCTTACACCTTGCTTTTCCCCGAGGGCCTTTGGATCCCACCCTTCTTCCTGTAGCTTCCCAGCTCCCAATCAGTGGCTCCCCACCCCTCCTGCCCCGTCTTGGCCCCTCTGAGCCCTTGCTCACTTTTAAGTGGAACCACCTGTAGGGTGGGTGGAAACAGGAGAGAAGGTCAGAGAAGTTAGTAACCAGTCATGTTTGGTGAGAGGCCTCTGAGTTGTAGTATGTTCATTCATACATTTATTCATTCACGTAGACCAGTGTTCACTGGGCTACGCCTTTCACAGCAGCCCTGTGCTAGATACAACAGTAAGTTCAGACAGAGGTGGGATGTTGTTTGAACTGTTTGTCAGGTCCAGAATTCCTCAAGTGAGTATGTGATAGGAGTTGAGAGGAGTGAGAAAGTTCTGAGTGTGGCTGGGGTCACCTAGGGCAGCTAGGGTGGGAAGTGGGTGGAATCAAGAAGGTGGAATCAAGTAGGTGGGGTGGGGCCCTTTTGCAGGCAGGAGGAGCTTGAGGCACAAGCAGGATGGTAGAAAGACAGCGAGAGCTCCTGCGTGTGCCTGGGTAGGGACATGGACCATGTCATCTGAATAGAAGGAGAAGAAGGCTAAATCAGTGGTTCTTACCTTTGGACCAATGGGCCCCTGTGAAAAGCTCATGGAAATTCTATCTCCTCCTCAGAAAGAGTTAAAATGCAAAAGCACTTTGTCCTTTGCTTCAGTTTTGGGATGTTCACTGAGCCCTGTAACATGCTGTGGGTCCCCAGGTTGAGAACACTAGACTAGATCGTGGAGGCCTGACTCAGCTGAGTAATTCAGAGATTCTGTGGCTGCATCTGGGCTTTGAGCGAATTTAGTCATGGAAGTGAGAGGAGGTCTGGCCAGGGTGGGGAGGGCTGGCAGTTGAGCTGGCCTTGTGCCCATTGTTGTTACCCAGGGTCTATCTGTCCTCTCCTGGGGACACCAGTCTACAATGGACTTTTTTAAAAAAAAAATTATTTATTTTAATTAGTATACAGTACATTGGTTAGACATCTATATAATTTGTAAAACAATCCCCCCAGTTGCTCCCTCCCTCCCCTGACCCTCCACCTAGCCAATATATTAATGCTAACTGCATTCCCTATGCTGTTTCCCATCTCTGTGACCATCTACATCAACTACTAATTTGTACTTCTTTAACCTTTCGTCTTGTTCTCTCAACCCTTCAACCCCCCTTCCCTCTGGTGGTCACCAGACTGTCCTCTATATTTGTGAGTCTGTTTTCGATTAGTTTGTTCTTTTTGTTTCTTAAATTCTGCATATAAGTGAAATCACATGGTATTTATCTTTCTCTGACTGACTTATTTCACTCAGCACAATAACCTCTAGGTCCATCCATGTCATTCCAAATGGTAGGATTTCATTTTTTTAAATGGCTGAGTAATATTCCATTGTATTTAATGTATTTGGTACTTGTTGATAAGAATGTAGTTATTACTATTCTTCATTCCTGTTTTATTATATGATTTTTTTCTTCTTAAAGAAGTCCCTCCAACATTTCCTGTAATACTGGCTTGGTGTTGACAAATTCCTTTAGCTTATTTTTGTCCAGGAAGCACTTTTACCTGTCCTTCGACTCTAAATGATAGTTTTGTAGGATAAAATATTCTTGGTTATAGATCCTGGGTTTTCATCACATTGAATATTTTGTGCCAAACCCTTCTGTCCTGCATAGTTTCTTTTGAGAAATCAGCAGCCAGTCTTGTGGGTGCCCCCTTGTAGGTAAAAAAAAAAAATTGCTTTTCTCTTGCTACTTTGAAGATTCTTTCTTTGTATTTAACCTTTGGCATTTTAATTATGATGTGTCATGGTGTGGGCCTCTTTGGATCCCTGATTTTTGGAATTCTCTGAGCTTCCTGGGGTTTTATGTTTATTTCCTTCACCAGGTTAGGGAAGTTTTCCATCCTTATTTCTTCAATCAGCTGTTCAACATCTTGATTTTCTTCAGTTACGCAGATCAGACGGATATTTGGACCCTTAATAGTGTCCCATAGGCTCCTTAAATTATATTTATAGTCTTGACATCTTATCTCTTGCCATTCCCATTGAGCGTCCTTGGCTTTCCCATTCTCTAGTTAGGGCATTTTGGTCTTTTTCTTTATTCACTTTGTTTATTCCTTTGTTTGTTCCATTTAATATACTTCCCATCTCAAATAATGTGTTCTTCATTTCAGACTGATTCCCTTTTATAATTTCCATTTCTATTTTTATGTTTTTTATCTCTTCGTTGGAGTTTTCTACACTTCTCAAAAGTTCATTGAGCATCTTTATAACCAGTGTTTGAACTCTGCATCTGTTAGATTACTTGACTCCATTATATCTGGATCTCTGTTCTGTTCTCTCATATGCTTTCTGTTTCTTTGTCTTCCCATTTTGGCTGCCTTTACATATCTGTTTCTGTGTACTAAGCTATGCCTCTAAGTCTCCCAGTTTTATTAGTGTGGATTTGTGAAGTAGGTGTTCAGTGGCACAGTCCTGAGAGGGGTTCAGCTACAGGCCAAATTTAGTCCAAGCCCTCCAGGGCCACCTGTTAAGATTCAGCAAGCAATCCACAGATACTGTGCTTATAGTTGCCTCAAAAAGTCCACCAGAAACAGAGGCCAGTGGAGGCTGCTCAACAAGGAGCATCTGACTCACTGAGGATATACTTGGTTGTGGCTTGGGTGGGGACACAAGTTGGGGGGAGGCAGAGTTTTAGGTAATTCTCTGGGTGGAGAGACCTCTGTTATCCAGTTTGAAGACCTCACGGCTATGGTGGTGCTGTTTCTGGCACACTGGTATGGGGGAGGGCTCAGTAGGGAACAATGGATACCATCGACACTTCTGTATAGAGCGAGTCTCGCCTTGGCCCTCACTCCGACAATGTCTTCCTGTAAGTCTCTGGTGCCCCCTGTGCAGCTGAATTGGCACTGGTGTTCAGAGCGAGCAGGTCTGTCACCGTGAAAATCCACTCATAGACGTGGCCTGTTTAAGAGGCTTCTGCTGCTGACACTGCTGCTGCCTCCGTCTCACTCAGTGCTCGAGACCAGACAGCCCCATTTCTTCACTACATCCTACCTCCTGCCGTTGCAGGGTGATTTCTTGGATTTCTCCCTAGTTGTATGTCTTGTTCCTCTAGATCCCAGGCAATTTTTCCTTGCTGCTTGCTCTTGTTTCCGTCACAACTTTGATTTGGTCACCTGAGGGATAAACAGAGCCTCTATCATCTACACCACGTTTTCCCCTCCATAATGGACTTTCTTCATCCAAGTTGCAGCAGCTTGTTAGGCCAGCAGCTAGGCTTTCTTTATGCCTCTCAACTCCTACCCACTTGTCTATACCAGAAAGAAAACAAATAGCACTATCACCATCTGAAAGTGCCATACACTAGACATGCTCTGAGCATTTTATGTACATTAACTCATTTAATCTTCATGGCAATGCTATGAGGTAGTATATTATTAGCTCCATTTTACAGGTCAGAGAACTGAGGCAGAGAGAGGGGAAATAATCCACTCAAGGTCACACAGCCAGTAAGTAGAGGGGCTAGTATTTGAACCCAGAACCCAGGGCTCTTACCCAGTATACTGTCCTGCTGGGTGCCAGGGTAGACGCTCAACAATTAGTCATTTAATGAACATGAAGGAGCCTCTGTCTCACTTCAAATGAAGTATTCGAAAAATTCACCCCTAGTGGCCCTTCACTTCAAGGACATAGAGGAATTTGAGCAGCAAAGAGGAAGATATTTCCAGAAAAGGGCCTTACAATTTGGAGAGCTGCTCTCCAGGCTTCTGCACAGGCTCTGGCAATCTCTTCCCATGGCCCTGGCTTTTGTCTTTTGGATACCCAGAGGAGGGGCTGGTACTGGTGTTTTCAGTGAATGAGGCATCTTTGGCTTTAATTATCATTATTAAATTGCATATAATAAATATATTAAATAAAAATAAGCACCATTGTTTTGAATGACTTTCTGTAGTGCTCCCTTCACCCCCTCTATTTTCTTTTCAAACCGTTTTATTATCTAGCACAGTATCTGGCCTAAAATAGATCCCCCAGTAAATGTTGGGTGAATGGGTAGATGGATGTGTGAATGAGTGGATGTATAAGTGGGTGGGTGGATGGATGGACGGATGGATGGTGGATGGAGGTGGGGATGGGTGGATGGATGGGTGGATGGGCGAATGGGTTGAGTAGAAGGATATTTCTCATAGCCTTCTGAAACTGGAGACTTTTTCTGGTCTTTAGACTGTGGGCATTGAAAAGCCATCCCATATCTCCATGCCTCTATCACTTGTGCCTTCTCCTACATCCCTGCCATCTTCTCAGTTGCTATCACCCACACTCACTGTGTCCCCAGCGAGATGCTCAGACAGTTGCGGGATGCTTGGCACATCCTTATTCTAATAGATGCCACTGGGTTGTCAACATCCCTGAGTGAGGGTTTCCCAAGGACACACTGACTATCACCTGGTCCTGGGCTGAGCACATCATGTAGATCCTGTATAATCCCACAGCAACTCTCTGTGGTAGGTATTATTGTTGAGGAAATGGCCCAACGGCATGTAATCTGTAAAGACTGGGGCCAGAATCCAAGATTGGATCTGTGCTGTTTTACATGCAGCAGTTCCAGGTCATGAGTCACCGACGTAACCAGTCACACACTCTATGATTGTGCCTATGTCCCTGGGCCTTAAACCTAGCAGGCTTTGGGGATTAGTGGCAGGGAAGTGTCATCATGTGATACTGGTGGCTCCTGGCTCAAACATATCACATTATCTTATGGACTTGGCAGATTTCTGCTTCCCTGTGGACACTGAGGTGCATTATCTTCACAGCTAATGGGGCTTCCCATCTCGGGGGCTACATGGCATGTGGCGCTCATGTGCTGGAAACCTGAAGTGTAAAGTCCCTATACAGTGCCTGCTGGAGGCTATATGAGTGGTCTTGGCATGTGGGCAACACATGCACAGCCCCCTGGAGGGCATCTCTGACACCCTCACCCCCAACATACACAGGAGTTACACATGTACAGGTCTCCAGGAGCCATAAGCTCACAAAAGTGTGAGTAGCCCGCTATGACAGGGATACTTGTTCCTTCTCATCTTTGGTGGGTGGGCTGCACTGCTACAGCTGAGGGTTGCCGTCACAGGCCCACAGGTCTCATTGTCCAGATTTTTCACTGCAAACTGGATGCCTGAGCTTTAATGTGAAAACTCTGAATGTTGAATTGTTAGACCAAATATTTTTAAAATGCTGTGAGTTTGGCCAAAATACATCTTAGGTTACCAGTTGTGATCTCTGTCTGAACCCAAGGATGCAGTCCACAGGGGTGCCAAGAATAGAGCCCTGGAAAGTGTCAAGGGGGTCCCAGAGGTAAAGACTCATTGCTGGCTCTTGGAGCCAGGGGCTTAAAAGGAAGAGACCATCTCCTTTGCCTAGTGAGGCGTTAGTGCCAGCACCTTTTCATCCATTACCTGCTCTGGTCTTTCCACCATACTGGGAGGTGGATAAAGGATTTACTGTTGTTATTATTGTTTGTATTTTACAGCTGACTCAGTTGAGATAGCATGGAATTAAGTGGTTTGCCTACAGACTCGCAGCTGACTTGTGGCCGTCAAGGCTAGGTGGCATCTTTGGATTTCCATCCCATTCTAGTTTTCCTCTTGTTCCACAGCCTATGTCCTGTCGCCTCTGCCTTAGCATAGAGCCTGTGGGAGAGATCTGCAAAAAAAGAAAAAGAAAAAGAATTAATATTTTGGAGGAAGAGGCCTACCTGTTACAGAACTGAGCTGGGTGACCCTGGTCAGGGGTGTGGGAGAGGCAGAGTTGCAATGTGGCAAATATAATACAGAGCCCCAGTTCAATTTTGATCTCAGATAAATAAATGTGACATTTAGGACAACTTTTACATTTCAGTTTTATTTGTTGTTTAGCTGAAGTTCAGGTTTACTTGGGTGACCCATATTTATCTGATAGCTCCAGGGCGAGGGTGTTTGGGTATGGGATGGGGGTGGGGGGTAGGCAAGTTCATCTCTGTGTGGAGATTTGTGAAATATAGAAGACATACAAAGCCAGGATTGGTGGCAGCAGAGAGCCCTGTCATTCTGCCTCCTGCCACAGCCTGCAGGACAGTGACCTGCAACAACTCAGCCCCTGGTAGCCAGGCCCCTCTGACCATACTCCTTTACCTGCTCCTGGCCCCTAATCAGGTGAAGTGTGCAGCTGGGCACTTGAGGAAGGGAAGATGAAGCCACCAGGCAGGGAGGGAAATTAACCTTGGATCCAGTGAGGCCACTGGCTGCTGAGTATTGATTGCTTTGAAATAACAACTCAATCTAATACAGGCCAACTAGAAGGCAGATAGTAATTATTCATCGGATACACTGTTTCCTATTTCCTTTCCCATGTGGCCTGGGCCTGAGCTCCACCACCTTTTGTTAGATTGCTTGAAAGTGCATTTATCATCCCACCTTTTCCTAGGTGAAGGGGCAGGTGTGGGGGAGCCATCCGGGATGCTGAGGAAGACCAAGTGGCCCCTAAAGGGCTCTTGGAGGAAAGGTATTCCACTGTTTCCAGAATAGTGGAAGCCTAGTGGATGGCCCAGCCTCAGAGTCCCGAGGTTTGAGTGCTTGCCTAGCTGATCAAAGCCTGTGGTTTGCTTGGGTGCAGAACAGGGTCCTCTCCTGGTCACCCAGGAGTGTGCTGTGACTGTAGAAGCAGTGGGAGGCATGTGGGCTCTGGGTTAGGGTCCGGCCATTCACAATTGTGCCACCTCTGACTTATCTGATAAGCCTCATTAAAACAGAAGAAAGAGAAAATGAGCTACCCAGAGGAAGACACAACAATGTCAGATCTACAGATCCCATGCACATGGTATGTGTCTTTCACTATTGGTTTTTCAGTAACAATCAATCAAAAGGAAATCTGCATGAGCCTACACTGCATGTGAGTTTCCACACTGAAACTGAAGAGAACTCAGGCATCGCCTTTCACTTCCAAGTGTACTTTAGCAAATGTGTTGTGATTAACAGCCGTGAGTATGGGGGCTGGAAATGTGAGGGGGGAATCCTTCAAATGCCCTTTGTGGAAGGCCAATAATGTGACCTGCACATCTTGGTGCTACAAAATGAATTCCAGGTAATGGTAAATGGCAACCAATGTTATAATTTTCCCCATCGACTCAAGCTAGGATCTGTACAGATGGTGCAGGTGTGAAGTCAGATACACTCTGACCTCAGTGTATATCTGCTAAAGAGGGATGTGACCAGACTCCCCATTGTCAAGAAAATCTAGATCCTCCATCTAAGTCAGTGGTCCCCAACCTTTTTGGCACCAGGGACTGGTGCTCCTATGAGAATCTAATGCCTAATGATCTGAAGTGGAGCTGAGGCGGTGATGCTAGCGCTGAGGAGCAGCTGCAAATACAGATGGAGCTTTGCTTGCTTGCCCACTGCTCACCTCCTACTGTGTGGCCCAGTTCCTAACAGTCCACAGACCAGTACCGGTCTGCATCCCAGGGTTTGGGGACCCCTGATCTAAGTGACCATGTGATTCCCAGAGCTCACTAATGGAACAGGTTCTTTTCATCCTTTCCCACACTTGGTTATTAAAACTCCTGAAAATTAAAAAAAAAAAAAAAAAAAAAAACAACAACCCAGAAGAAAGACTCTGCTTCAGGGGACAGACTCAGGATGCCATAGTGTAGTGCATGGAAGAGTCTGCCAGGGTACGGACATTGGCAGCCATTCTAATCTGTCCCTAGAGCTCAGATTCATCAAGGACTGGATTTTTTTAAATCAGCTTTATTACAGTACAGTATACATGTAATAGAATACATACAATTTAAGCGTACAGTTGATGCAGGACAGGGCAAATCCCCCCAAATGGAGGTTCAAGTCTTATATCGAGAGAGAAGGCCATTGACTGAGTGCAGGAAAGAATTCAAGCTCATGCCAGAGTTAGAGTCAGAAGAAAAGTTTATTAGAGAAGGAATAACGCTCCATAGACAGAGCGTGGTCTCCTCTCAGAGACAGAATGAGAGAGCCCCCAAGTGTTCGAGTCATTCAGTTTATATGTGGTTCTTAGTTTCTATGAATTACAGTTTAAAGACTGTTTCCGTATTTTCCTTTGACGGTATGGGTTGCAACATTAAAGGCATGTTAGTAATCTCAGCTTTTGTTCAGTAGGTTCCCTGTGTTCTGGCCATAGGGAATGAATATTTGGGTTTGTTTTGTGTAGGGTACAGCTTGAAGACTTTGTTTTCCCGTTTTCCTTTTGTGCTGTACATCTTTAATGGTGTGGTAATCCCAGAAGGAATCTTTCTTTGTTACTAGTTCCTCATAGTCAAGCTGTAGGGCTGATCAGCACATTTGTAGGTTCTGAATACAACCTGGTTTAATATTTAGTCAATCTGAGTAGTTCTCATGCCTCTTCCCTATATCACGGTTTGATGAGTCTTGACAAATATAAATGCCCCTGTAAACCACCACCCTGATCATGATATAGAACATTTTTTTCCCTAAAATGTTCTCCCATGGCTCTTCCTGATCAATCTCCCCATCTCCGCTGCAGCCCCCAGCGCCAGAAACCACTGCTATGATTTCTGTCAGTATGGGTGGGTTCTGCCTATTATAGAACTTCATGTAAATGGAGCTAGACAGAAGGCACTCTTCTGTGTATGGATCCTGTGTCCCATTGTACTACTGAGTAGCATTCCATCATGCAGGTGGGCCATGCACTGTGCATCCTTTCAGCAGGTGGTGGGTTTCTGAGAGGCACAGCCATCAGTGGGAGCACAGAACACAACTTGCTCCCACTTCTACCTCATTTTACAGCTGGGCATACAGCTCCAGAGAGCAAAACTGGCTTTTCCAAGCAAGGAGGAGGGACAGGCAGGTTTGGGCATGACAGCCAGGGCTTTGGACTCCCCCCCACACTGGGCCTGTGGGAGGGTCACAGGCTCCTCAAGTATAAGGACATGATACCTTATGTAATTTTTAAATCTTCAGTGTCCTTTAGAAAGCCTTATCTCATCAACTGGGAGGGGAAAAAAATCAATTAACTTTAAAGCTGTATCTTAAAATCACATACTAGAAACAAGATGTGCCAGAGACCACTGGGCTAATAAGGAGAGTGGAAAGAGAGGCCTCTATGCATCCAAGGAGCACTGGATTAGGAGCCCACGGTGTTGTTCTGCTGCTTCTCCTTCCTACTGCCTGACTCTACCAGGCACTTCTGAGGGGCCTGTCTCCTCATATGTAAATAGAGCTAACACTGCCTTCCCCTCAGGCTGTTTTTAGGGTTCAATGAGCTCAAGTAAAAGCACTTTTGAAATTGTCAGGTGCTGTGTCAATGGTTACCATGGTTTATATTGTTAGTATCTTGGTGCCCCTGGGCTTCTTGGACAGTCACTGACCCCTGCTCTTTTCCGTGAAGCTCCCTCTGCCTGGACATCCTGTCCACCCTTGCTAGTTGAGTCTATTGAAGGATTCCTTTGCTGTGCAGAAACTTTTTAGTTTGAAGCAGTCTCACTTGTTTATTTTTGCTTTTGGTGTCAAATCCAAAAAAGTTGTCATCAAGTTGACCGGCTATGTTTCATTCTTTTGCATCTGGCTGACCAATTTCCCCAACATAATTTATTGAAGACTGTCTTTTTCCCATTGTATATTCTTGACTCCTTTATCGTAAATTAATTGACTATATATGTTTAGATTATTTCTGGGTTCTCTATTCTGTTCCATTGATCTGTCTGTTTTTATACCAATACTATACTGTTTAGATTACTATGGCTTTGTAATTTAGTTTGAAATCAGGGAGTATGATGTCTTCAGCTTTGTTTTTCTTTTTTAAGATTGCTTTGGCTATTCGGAGTCTTTTATGGTTCCATATGAATTTTAGAATTGCTCTATTTCTGTGAAAAATGCCATTGTAATTTTAATCAGGATTTCATTGAATCTACAGATTGCTTTGGGTAGTATAGATTTTAACAATATTCTTCTAGTCCACAATCATGGAATATCTTTCAATTTATTTGTGTTTTCTTTAATTTCCTTCATCAGTTTCTTATAGTTTTCAGTGTGCAAGTCTTTCACTTCCTTCATCATTTATTTCTAGGTATTTTATTCTTTTTAATGCAATTGTAAATGGGATTGTTTTCTTCATTTCTCTTTCTGATAGTTCATTATTAGTGTATAGGAATGCAACAGATTTTTGTATATTGATTTCATATCCTGCAAGTTTACTGAATTTGTTTATTCTAACAGTTTTTTTGTGGAGTCTTTAGGATTTTCTGTATGTAATGTCATCTGCAATTAGTGAGTTTTATTTCTTCCTTTCTGATTTGGATGGCTTTTATTTCTTTTTCTTGCTTAATTGCCCTGGCTAGGGTTTCCAATACTATGTTGAATAAAAGTGAAGAGAGTGGGCATCCTTGTCTTGTTCCTGATCTTAGAGGAAAAGCTTTCAACTTTTCACCATTGAGTATGATATTAGCTGTAGATTTGTGGCCTAAATTATGTTGTGGTACATTCTCTCTATACCCATTTTGTTGAGGTTTTTAATCATAAATGGATGTTGAATTTTGTCAAATGCTTTTTCTAAATCTATGGAGATGATTATATGATTTTATCCTTAATTTTGTTAATGTGGTATGTCACATCAATTGCATCCCTGGGATAAATCCCACTTGATCATGGTTTATGTACTGGATTTTTTAAATTATTTTTTATTGAACTATAATTGACATACAACATTATATTAATTTCAGATGTACAATATAACGATTCAATATTTGTATATATTGTGAAATGATCACCACAGTAAGTCTGGTTAACATTTGTCACCATACATTGTATAGAATTTTTTCCTGTTTATTTATTTATTTTAAATTAATTAATTTATTTTTTTAATGGTAACATCGGTTAACAAAATCCAATAAGTTTCAGCTGTACACTTTAACAGTAAGGCATATATATATATATATTTACACTATGTGTTCACTTCTCATAGTTAGATTTCTTTCTGTCACCACATATTTGACCCAGAATTTTGATGAAAATTTTTAAAATTTATTCTCTTTGTAACATTCAAATATGCAGTACAGTTTTATTAATTTTAGTCACTATGCTGTGCATTACATCCCCCGGACTTATTTATTTTATAACTGGAAGTTTGTACCTTTTGAGCCCTTCACCCATTGTGCCCATTCCTCACCTCCTGCCTCTGACAACCACCAATCTGTTCTCTGTGTCTGTGAGCTTGTTGTTGTTTTTAGGTTCCACATATAAGTGAAATCATACAATATTTGTCCTTCTCAGACTTATTTCACTTAGCATAATACCTTCAGTTTCCATCCACGTTGTTGCAAATGGCAAAATTCATTCTTTTTATGGCTGAATCATTTTCCATTATATGTATATGTGTGTGTACACACACATACACACACACCACATTTTCTTTAATGTATTGTTGAATTTGGTTTGCTAATATTTTGTTAAGGATTTTTGCATCTGTGTTCATCAGGGATATTGGCTTGTAATTTTCTTTTCTTGTGGCATCCTTGTTTGGTTTTGGTATCCGGATAATGCTTCAAAATTAGTTTGGAAGTGTTCCCTTTTGGAAGAGTTTGAGAAGGATTGGTGTTATTCTTTAAAAGTCTGGTAGACTTTATCAGTGAAGTTATCTGATCCTGGACTTTTGTTTATTGGGAGGTTTTTGATTACTGATTCAATCTTCTTACAAGTAATCAATGTGTTCACATTTTTTATTTCTTCATGATTCAGTCTTGGGTAGGTAGTATGTTTCTAGGAATTTATCCATTTCTTCTAGATTATCAATTTGTTGGCATATAATAAAATAGTTCATAGTAGTCTCTTATGGTCCTTTGTATTTCTGTGGTATCAGTTGTAACGTCTCTTTTATTTCTGATTTTATTTACTTGAGTCCTCTTATTTTCTTGCTGAGTCTAGCTAAAGATTTGTCAATTTTGTTTATCATTTCAAAAAACAATTCTTAGTTTCATTGATCTTTTCTGTTGTCTTTTTGGTCTCTATTTCATTTATTTCTTCTCTGATCTTTATTATTTCCTTCCTTCTGCTAACCTTAGACTTTGTTTGTTCTTCTTTTTCTAGTTCCTTGAGGTGTAAAGTTAGGTTGTGTGAGATTTTTCTTGTTTCTTGAGGTAAGCCTGTGAGCTTGTTGAACTTCTCTCTTAAAACTGCTTTTGCTACATACCATAAATTTTGGTATGTTGTACTTCTAGTTTCCTTTGTCTCAAGGTGTTTTTTATTTCTTTTTTTTTGACTTCTTCTTTGACCCATTTGTTGTTCAGTACTTGACTGTCTTTTCTGATGGGCAGTCATTCTGAAAGGGCTTCTCTTTACTCCTTTGTCCAGTTGCTTTGGAGGGGACTGTGTCTTCCAGGAGACCTCTAGAAGGAACCTTACATAAGCCACACAATTGTATCCTGCAGTCTGACTACCCCAGATATTCTCCTGATTTAATGCAAATCTGCATGGCCAATTTGGCCCTGAAGGACAGGCATACAGAGGGGAACTCAACTCCATGTATTATCTTGGTAAACTCTGAGCTCCCTTAGGGCACATCTGGCAATTTATTTTTGGAGCTTCAGCCACATTTGGTGCTATGCCAAGCACATTTCACTAGGCCCTGTAAGAAAATTGGCTGAGTTGGGTTGAATCCTACAGGGCGAAACAAAGTGAACGATCAAAATAGTTTTGTTTATGTAAGGACATTATAAAGGGAAAAGACTACCCACAGAATGGGAAAAAATATTTGTACATCATTTATCTGATAAAAATCTAGTATTCAGAATATATAAAGAACTCAGAGCTCAAGAACAGAAAAAACAATTAATTCACTTTAAAAAGTGGGCAAAGGACTGAACAGACTTTTCTCCAAAGAAGATATACAAATAGCCAATAGGTGTATGAAAAGATGTTCAGTGTTGTCATTCTTTAGTAGGGAAATGCAAATCAAAGCTATAATGACTTGCCATATCACACCCACTAGAATGGCTACAATTTTTAAATGGAAAATAACAAGTGTTGGCAAGTATGTGGGGAAATTGGAACCCTCATACACTGCTGATGGGAATGTAAAATGGTACAGCCACTGTAGAAAACAATTTGGCAGTTTCTCAATAAGTTAAAAATAGATTTACCATGTGACCCAGCAGTGACGCTCCTAGATGTACACCCAAGAGAAATGAAAACACATATTCCCACAAAAACTTGTATATAGATGTTAATGGCAGCACTATTTGTAATAGCAAAAAGGTGGAAATAACCCAAACGTCAACTGCTGAATGGATAAACAAAATGTGATATTTTAATACAATGGAATGTTATTCAGTCATAAAAAGGAATGAAGTATTGATACTTGCTACAAACATGGATAAACCTCAAAAATATTATGTTAAATGAAAGAAACCTGACCCAAAAGGTCACCTATTATGTGATTTTGTTTATGTGAAACTTCTAGAATAAGCAAATCAGTAGAGACAGAAAGTAGATTAGTGGCTGCCAAGGGCTAGGGAGAGGGATGGGGAAGGTGGAGGGGGTGCGGGTGCAGGGAGGGGAGGATAGGGAGGGTTTCTATGTGGTGTGATGGAAATGTACTGGAATTAGACCATAGTGATGGTTGCACAACTAAACATTACTTTGAATTTTATCTAGAAATTAAAAAAAAAAAAAAAGTGGCCATGAGGAGTATGGAGTCTGTGGCCCTGGGCCCCACGGTGCCACCTGTAGGCCAGTGAGTGGTACATTCACAAGCCCTGGAGCCCTCATCCCTTCCTCTCTGAGAGAGGACTGAGCTATCATCTGTAGAGTCAGCAGAGGCCACCTGCCTGCCTGTTGCTGAACAAAGAGCTTGTTTACCTGCTGGGAGAATTGGGCACTAGTGCTAAGAGCAGAGATTTGATTGAGGGGAAGGCCCAGGGGCCACCTCACTCACCTCTCCTTCCCATAAATTTCACCCTGTAACCCCCTCCCCCCAGCCTCCTCCCAGGAAATCTGAGGAAAAGTCTGGGAGCTGCCTCTGGGGCCAAATTATTGGCGGACTGGGAGCTGCTAATCTCTCTCTCCAATGATTAATTTCTGGGAAAGGGGTCCACTTGGGAAGCTAAGCTGGGCAAGAGGCAACAGGCAGAATCATTGCTGAGGCCACAATAGAGATAGATGGCTCCCGGACCCAGCTTCCTGAAGCATCCCAGAAATGCAGAGCACTGGATGGAACTTTTAAGATTCTCCATATATGTGAATATATTCACATTCAGGGTCCCAGTGGGAGACTTGCTCACATAATTAGAGCACAGCCACCTTGACTCCCAGTTGTCTCCTCTCCAGCTCCACTGTGTGTATTTCCCTGTTTGCAACCTGTGCCCCCTCCCCCGCCCCCCACCTCCTATCCTGTTCATTCACCAACGTGGGTGGTGCACATGGCAGTGACCTTGTTGCAGGGCAGTTGGGACTTTGGAGACAAGCAGAACAGGAATGGCATTGTTTGCTTTGCTCTACTGTTAGCTGTTGAAGATTGACTATAGATGTGATTAATTTGAAAAATAAAATAAAAATTGGAAGCTTGAAAATCTGTGCCTCTGGGGAGCTGGGGAAGCAGGGGTGAGGGTGCTAGTCACCCCTTTTCAGCCTTACTTACCCTGGTTGAAGGACACTGCGAAACACCCCTGGGGCTGGGCTGTAGGCACCGGGCCTGTGCTACCTGCTTGGCTGTCCTCAGGCTTCCTTTGGCAGCTGCTCCTGTCTGTTTCAGAGGCTCCTTTTCCTCTGTCTTCTTTGTGTCTGCTGTGGGCATTTGGAATTGTGTGCGATGAGCTCTAGACTTGGAGGAAGGCCTCTGCTGGTGCAGGGCGTCTCCTGGGCTGCTAGGTCTCTTTCTGATTCTTGGGGTGTTCAAGTTATGCTTGGTAGAAGAGCTTGCTTCCAGCAGGATAGTATGTAGTCCACCTAGACAGGGCTGAGGATGTGTGGAAATCCCTGCAGAGCTGAACCAAGATCTACTGTGGCAGGTGCTTTCATGTCATTCTCCCTCCTCAGAATCAGAGTCTCAGGGCCTTGGAGCTCAGAGGCCTGCTCCTACCTCCACCCTTACCCCAGGATTCTCCCAACACACATCTCATTTTGCTTTCTTCTCCCGCCCCACCCCCGTAC
>NW_006433941.1:5411265-5422177 GCF_000325575.1 Pteropus alecto
GGAACAGAAAACTCGCAAGCTGAGCCGGGCCTTCGGCTCCCCATACCTGGCCTGCTACGTGCTGGGAGGGGCCATCCTGCTCCTGAATGTTCTGCGCTCACACTGGTAAGCTCACCCAGGCTGGGCAGAACACCTGAGGTTCAGGGGAGGCTATTACTAGGGGTATTGGGGTCCATCAAGACGTGGGAGTGTTGTGTTCGAATGTACAGAGAATTCTACTCTCCAAGGCCTCATGCCACAGCAAGACACCCCTTCCTTTTCTGGGCTATTAGACTCCTGTCAGCAAAGGAGTCCTTTTGACCTTGGGAAGGGACAGTGCCACCTGCCTGGGATCCAGGTACAGAGGACAAGACCTGGATGGCTGCCAAGCTCGTATCCCAGGCCTCCAGTATATAGACAAAACCTCTATATGAGTTCCTGCCAGGAAGTTCCAGGCAGGAAGCAGGTGCCTCTCAGGAAGCGGGGCCTCCTGCCATCAAAGAAAGAGACCAGGGTGGATGAACTTGTACTAGATGATGAAGTACTACCTGTGGCACATGAGAACAAATGCTGCTGCCCAGACACAGGGCTGGGTGCCCTGGAGTGGGGTGAGGCTGTGAAGAGGAAGAGTGGGATCAAGTGGCCACACCCAGCATGGGCTGTCCCTGAGCCCAGTTCTTACTTCCTGAGGTTCCATGAGAACCATCGCAGTGACACACTACCTCACAGACTGAACGTTGCCTGGGCAGTGCTTTAAAAAGTGAGAAATGGTACATGAGGATTCCAGTCTTCTTATATGGGAGCCATCACTGGGGGCCGAGTCTTAGCTGCTTGTTGCCTAAGGCCCCATCTTGCCCCTGCAGGCATGGAGATGAGGTGAAGCATCCTGCTCGTGGTAAGTGGGCCTCTGTAAATGCCAAGGGCACATTCATGAATGTTGGCTGGGCCCCTCATACTGCTCACACATTCACACTCGCACTCTGAAAGATGCATGCCTCAGTCTTCCCTCTTCATGTCTGGGCCGCCTGTATAGTACATGCTCACTATCTTCCCACTGTCAAGGCAGTGTGTGAGGATGGGCTCTGCTAGGGCCAGCCTTCCGCTCTGAATTTTTAACTCCTGGCCTGTGTGTTTTGGCCTTTTCTGCCTGTCATCTCTTTACTTCTTTGCTCCAGGCCAAGATGGGTATCTCAAGGATCTTGGTGGGGCCTGTGGCACCTGCTATGAATATGCTGCTATGAATATGCTGGACAAGAAAAGTCTTATTCACCAAACAAAGGGGCAAGGGACTTGGCTCTCGTGCCCCAGGGAGTGTTTTCACATTAGTAGTCTCCAGGCAGAGTCCGATGGTACAGATGAAAAGGTGAGGCTTGAAAAGGACCAATGATATGTTTGAGGTTTTATGGCTCATAGGAATAGGAAGTCTAGAGGGAGAGGGGATGGTCCTCTTTGCCCACCCCTGCCATATGGAGTGGCCCCCTTACAATGGAGGGTTGCCCTGGTCTGCCATCGGCAGGGTAGGAGTCAGTAGCCTGTCTGAGCCTAAGGCTGGGAGCTCAGGTCTCCTCTGGCAAGATGGTGGAGAGCCTGTTTCTCTGCAAGGCCTGCCCCAGGGCCGCCCCTCTGAACCCCAGGCACACACTCCCAGGGCCAGGAGGGAGGGGCAGTCTCCATAGGAGTGGTGAGGCTAGGAAAGGGCAGACGGCTGGAGAGAGCTTTCATTCTTGCCCCAGAGTGTGTTGGTACTACCGTCATTGCCTACCCACAGCCAAGAGAGGGCTTGTGCCTCATGGCTCTCAGCCTAAAGTCAGCAGACTAGGTCAGGTCTGTGCCCTGAGTCACCACCATCACCAAGCACAGGCGTTGGTAGCCACGATGCCTCATACCTGTGGCACCCCATAGTCACGACAGCACTTCAGGGGTGAGTATTTGAGCCCACTCATCAGATTGGGGCCAAAGCTGATGAGTAGTTGAGCCAGGAAGCACACCAGGCTGACGCAACCATGCTGGCCTTCCCAGGGAACTTCTCTCTGTCTCAGTGCCGAGTTCTGGTTTCCCTGCCCATCCCTAGCTCAGTAATGCAGCCTCCCTCTTCCTACTTGAACAGCTAGAAACCTAGGAGACATCCTTGATTGTGTCCTGATCTTCCTACTCAGTCCAGCAGCACAACCTGGGGTTCACACCCCGGGACCCACCCTTTCTCCCTTTCATTTCTGGCCATGCGGAAATGTCCTTACTCCACACAGCCTCACGGGGATCTTGTTAGAGTGAGAATCAAACCGAGTCATCCCTGCCTGACACCCCAATCCCTGGCTTCCCACTGCAATAAAAATAACACTCAGATTCCTCAACTGGCTTGGCCGATTCAACTTTGATCACCTCCCCAAATTCTTATGGCAGGGCCTCTGCCCCAGCTCCCCCTCCTGCCTTTCTCAGATCTGGCTTCTTCTCTTGAGTTAGCTCTCGTTGTGCACAGTGTCCCCCAGGGAGCCCTTCTGACTACATCCTGTGTGCAGAAGCCCCAGTGTGATGACCAGCCTCTGCAAAGTCCTTAGCACCCACGCTCAGTTCTTTGTATTAGCAGACTGTCAGCTCCAGGAGGGTCAGGACCGTGTTTGTCTTATAAGCCATGTTATCCCCAGGGATGAATACTGCACCTGGCTCAGCCGTGATCAGTGAGTACTTAGGCTAAATGCAGAGTGGACTGAGCCAGCACTGGGAGCCCTGCTAACCCCTGACCTTGGAGAAAGGTCACAGGATGGCTGGGAGGCTCCAACATGGTTTTTAAAAACCGTTTAAAAGGTGCTCTAGACCTATAAATAAGTCGCTTGTTCCTTACCCTGCCCTTCTCTCCTCAGGCCTTGCCCCATCTATTTTCACAGTGCCACGGTTACTGTAGATCTGATTCTCCCACCTTGCTCTCTCATGGAGAAGGGGCTGCCAGGGGTGCTGGGAAGGGAGGGCCCTGCCCCAGACAGGCTTGTACTTGTCCTACCCACTGCAGCCTCCCAGCCTCAGTGTCCTCAGGAGAAGGCCCTCTTGACAGGGCTGGCACAGGTGGGCACTAGGTGTGGCCCTTACTCCGCGGTCTTCTGGCAGCAGGCACTCAGCCTCAAGGAGCTGAGGACCTTCAGGCACTGGATGAGAACAGACTTGAGTGAGACAGACAGGGGAGTGTGGTGGGCCCTCGCCTGCTGCAGATGTCCTTTTCTCCTTACTGATAATAGGTCAGGTGTTAAACACCATCCACTTGAAAGGAATAATGCTCAAGGGCACATGTACCCTCCTTCCTTCTCTCTGGCCCACACATTGCACTGGGTTATCTTTTAAATTTTTTATTCTGGTAGAATGTATATAACATAAAATGTTATTATTTTAACCGTATTTAAGTGTATGTGTGGTATCATATAGTATGTTTTTTTGTGTTTGGCTTATTTTACTTAGCATAATATCTTCCAGGTTCATCCATGTTGTGACATTTCAGGATTTCCATTCTTTTTAAATCCTGCCATTTGCAATAAAGATGAACCTTGAGGACATTATGCTAAGTGAAATAAGCAGCCACAGAAGAACAAACACTATTATGATTCTACTTATACGTGGAATCTGAAAAAGACTATTCATAGAAACAGATTGGTGGTTACCAGGGGCTGGGGGCACAGTGAGGGGTGATGGGGAAGGTGGTCAAACGGTACAAACTTCCAGTTGGAAGAGGAGTATGTCCTAGGATCTAATGAGCAGCATGGTAACTCTAGTTAACAATACTGTCTTATAAATTTGAAAGTTGCTAAGAGAGTAGATCTTAAAAATTTTCACCACATATACAAAAATGGTAACTATGTGAGGTGACCGTGCTCATTATTTCACTGTATATACATATAAAATCATCACATTGATACCTTATACAATGTTTTATATCAATAAACTGGTAAAAAAAAAAGCACTTTGAAAAAATTATTTTAAAAGAATTTACTTCTTTTTTTAAGACTGAATAACATCCCACTGTATGTATATACCACATTTGTTTACCTATTCATCTGTCCAACACTTTGAGTTCTTACCACTTTTTGTGTGGATAGTGCTAATGTGGATAATGCTGCTATGAATATGCTGGACGAATATCTCTTTTGAGTCCTTGCTTTTATTCTTTGGGATATACACCTAGAAGTGGGGTTACTGGATCATATGGTAATTCTATGTTTAATTTTTGGAGGAAACTCCATACTATTTTCCACAGTGGCTGCACCATTTTACATTCCCACCAGTAGTGTACAAGGATTCTAATTTCTCTATATCCTCGACAATAATTGTTATTTATTATTTTTTTAAATAACCTTCTGGATGAACATAAGGTGGTATCTCCTTGTGATTTTGATTTACATTTCCCTGATCAGTGTTGTTGAGCATCTTTTCATGTGCTTGTTTGCTATCTATACATGTTCCTTGGAGAAATGTCTGTTCAAGTCCTTTGCCTGCTTTTTAATCAGGTTGTTTGTTGTTGAGTTGTATACATGGTTACATTTTAAATGGTTATGTAAGTATAATATCCTTGACCTGCAAAGCTGTGCCTGGATTTGACCTTGAGCAGACCACCAAGCAGGCTCTCTTGAGTCTTGGTCTCCTGTCTGTGAAATGGAGCAGGAACCCCTGAGGCTGGTCAGGAGAAGGTGCATCACCTACCAGCCCCTTACTGAGTGTGTGGCACATGCAGGGGGATCCAAGACTGAGCAGACCTGGCCTTGCCTTGGGAGTCAGACTTCACAAGTGCTGGCAACTCTGGCTGGGACAGAGATGGAAGGGGTCCTGGGGGCCAGCCCAGCTGGTCTAGGGGTAAAGGAAGGCAGGCCCTGCTGCAGGTGGCAGCCTGGCTTATTAGGGCACCCAAGAGAGAAGGCGCCATGGAGTGTAGCTGGAGAACGTTGACTGTGGAGTGTAGGCGCAGAGGACTCATCAGACATCAACGCTGAGCAGGTCCCTACAGCTCTACTTGTAGAGCCAGGAGGAGTGGGTAAAGGAGGGACCTCTGTGCCTGGATTTGACACCTTCTCCTGGGTAGGTTGCCAGCAGGAGACAAAAAGCTAGAGGGCCCCTGGTCTCTGGTCCCTGGTCCCCTGGCTGGTGTCCCTCCTTCTTCCTCTAGGCCCTCATGGGTCCCTAGGAGACCAAGGGGACAATCTGACCTGAAGCCCAGCTCTTGATGTGTAGATATCAGCAAACTCTCTGGTTCATTCTTGAGTCCTGGGCCCTTGGGAGATCCGGGAGGAGGTCAGTCCATGTCCAGCTTCTTATAGACGGTAGCCCCCAGCTCTTCCTCCTCTCCAGCTCTCTCAATGTCAGTGCTGGCCTGGCCTGCTGTCTACCTTCTCTTAGTTGAACTAGCCCCTCCAAGAAATTTCTGAGAGGAGAGAAAGGATGCTCACAGGCAGGACTAGTTTCCTCTTATCACCTTTCGGATCACCAGACAGCGAATATACACCAGACCTCTCCCATCTCCTCGGGCCCACTGGTTCTTCCCTCCACCAGCCATCTGCTACCAGCCAGGCAGAGTGCCCCAGCCCAGCACCGTCCTGCACCCTGGCTGAGCTGCACTCACTGATGACAGTTGTCTCTTTCCTCTCCTCATCAGGGATGCTGGGCTTTGGGGCGGGGCGGGGGGGGCTTGTGAGAATCAAGACTAGCTTCTGTGTGCATTGTTTAGTAGGAGTAGAGCTGTGGTTGGGGTGGTGGGAGCAGACTTACTTCACCCCTCCTTGTTGCTCGGGAACAGGTGCACCCTGCTCATAGGCTGGCCGGATCGATGGGATGTCAGCACGCATGTGGCTTGTCTTCCTTGTGGCCATCTGTGTGCCAGTGGTTGCTTCATCCAGTGCCTGGCTGGAATTGCTCACAGGATATGGTCACTAAGGAGCAAGTGAATAGGGCAGGTGGGTGTGGGGAGGACTCAATTCCTTGTGGCTATAGGACCGAAGACTGAGGCCCTCATCTCCTAGAGCCTGCTTGCCACTCTCTGACACATGCTCATCCCTCCCCCATCCCCTGCCCTCAGCATGGTGGTTGGCTTCTTCCAAGCCAGACCCCCTTTGAAAGCCGCCCTCTCCAAGGTAATCTCCTTTTCAATTAATGTGGGTCAGCTGACCGGGGAACTTAATTACAGCTGTGAAATGCCTTGACCTTGCTCTGTTGCAGTTGATATACCTGGTGTCCACAGGTCAGCCCACACTCAAGGTAGGGATTACGCAGATGTGCACTTGGACCTGAGCCAGGGAAGCTTAGCAGGTCTGCCAGCATTATGGTAGAAAGGAGTTCTAGGTTGAGGGAGCAAGAGGCATAGGTGATCTCAGCCTTAACTCTACAGGCTGTGGGGACCATTGGGGGTTTGCCATGCAGGAAGGGCCTTGGTTAGAAGTAGGATCTGGAAGGATGCATTGGCAGCCAAAGTGGAGGTGCTCTGGGAGGAGGCTGGAGCCAGATGCTTGGCCTGTGGCCAGGACACAGTGGTGGTGACTATCTTTCCCTGCCTCCACCCAGGTTCCAGGATTTCAGGGGAGCAGACTGCAGACAGCCTGAAGTCACATTGTTGACCAAAAGCTCAATCTAAGTTTTAAAAATAGAACCAGAGACAATTGAATGAGTCTCTCCACTCCCGTCCCCAGTACAGAATATTTCCAAAGGAAATTGCCTGTTTATTACTTCATTCTGTTATGGAGCATTTGCCCCTCGGAGCCACTCGTCCCTCTGTTAATTTTTCATGTGGAATGGACTATGCTCTCCTGACTTATGGAGGAGCTAGAACACCACAGGTCACCTGACGAGGGCCCGCCATGCCATTCCTGCAAACCTGCCACTTGTCGTGGTCCCAGAGTACGCAGCCTGCATGCCCAAAGGGCTCCTTAACAGAACTCTGGAGGGTCTTGGCCAGGGTTCTCTGCTGAGAAGCTTGGGGTGAGTGCTTCTGGAGTGCTTTGTGGGGAACCATATGACAAAGAGCTGAGGGAACTTGGAGAGGTGCTCCCTGTGGGGCCCTTTCCTCCCACTGGTGAAGGATGGAAAAGGAGCAGGTGGACCAAGGCCCAGGGTGAAGTCTAGGGCAGCCACACAGCTGCTTCAGGGCCTTCTGCTCCCCATCATTGGCCCTAGATCTGCCCTTCTTCAGGAATCCTCATCTGCTTATAGCCAGATGGTTTTTTCTATGGAGCCATCCCCGAGGGAGGCTGCTTCAGGCACAGCACATCAGAGTGAGATGCTCCCTTTCATCTGGCCCAGCTGTGTGCACTCAGCTGGGCAGTGTGCCTACTGCTTGGATGGTGCAAATGAACTCTGGCAGAGGAGCTGGAGCCAGCCCAGCACAAGTGGAAAACCGAGACTCCACCACGAGCCCCAGATCTGTTCCAATCCAGGCTCTAGTTGGGCTCTCTCAGTCCCCTAGTACTCCCCTGACTGTTGCAACAACCTGACTGGTCTCCCCACCCTATTCCTCCCACTCATGTAGAATGCATTCCAAACTCTTTACTGCAGGCCCAGAGGAAGCCACCTCTGCAGGCTTCCCCACCGGCTGTGCTATTCTTGTTTCTGGAATGTTCTCCCTGCCCACCCCCTTCCCCTGGAGAATTTCTTCCATCACATCTCAGTTTAAGCCTCACCATGGCCTTCTGGACTCCTGTCTAGTGTGCCTGTCCTGCATGGCACCCGGTGCTTCATCACTCCCACGGTGTCACCCTTGGCTCACTCTTCTGTCCTTCCCACTGTTCAGACCCATAGCTGCGTCTGGCGTGTCTCATGTTCACCAGCATGTGCACAGCAACCTGGCAGCAATTCTGCACAGGGATGTGGGAGGGGTTACTGTCACCATCATACAGAGGCAAAAACTGAGGCCCAGGGTGCCAGGTCTGTCTGAAACCCAGTCCTACTCTTCTGCCAGGAGCCCTCAGCTCTTTTATCGGCAACCATGGGTAGGCCTTGAGAACTTGAGGCAGATAGTTGTGCTGGACTGTGGGCCCAGTAGTCCTCATTGTCCTATGTTTGGGGGCTGGGAATCAGCCCGGGTGGGGAGGAACAAGTACCAGAGCTAAACAGGCAGGCATCACCCCAGCCCTTGAGACATGGAGGTCTGAGTGTTTTCTCTCTCCCTCCCCCTCTCCCCTTAATGCAGTGGTAACCAAGGATCCAAGGGCCTGCAGGTGAGCTAGCCCTGAGTAGGGAAGTCAGCTTTGCCAGGGCCCACAGCCTCTCCCTGCCTTCCATTCCACTACCTGTTGGGAGAGATGGGGAGTATGCTGAGGCTAGGTGCCAAAGCTGCCTGTTCCATGGGCTTAGCTGCTGGGTCTGCAGGGTAGAAGGTGTGCCTGGGTCACAGGGCTGCCCTGAGGGTGAGGGCTGCTTGTTTACCAAAAAGTCATGTGAAAGCATAGAGAGGCAGGATATAGGTGGGCGGGGCATGGGCATGCTGACCTGGCACAACACTCGGTGTGCATGACCCTGAGCCAATCCCAGTGGCTCAGCTTGGAGCTGCAGGGTGACCCTGAGCCCGGGCAGCAGGAGGGCTAAGGGAGGGCAGTGGTGGGTGGAGAGCTGGGCATGTGGGCAGCTTGACCAGTGGCCAGGTGTGCCCTGACACACGTGTACTTCACCATGCAGGCTTCTGTGCAGGGTATTCTGTTTGCCATTTACCTTTCTCTGCTCTAGGAGGAGGAAGAAGAGAAGGGCAAGGGGTGCTGCTTTCCCTCTAGTTGATGAATATATACTGTAACCCACTCTGCCTGGAGACGGTCAGGGTGCGAGGGGGAAGGAGAATCAGCCTCTGTTCTCTAAGAGCTGAAAGTAGTTGGAGGAAGGAGTTCCAGGGATTGCTGTTTTAGCTTAACATAAGAACAGTTTTACGACAATGTGAATTTATCAGTGGAATGAATGAATGAAGATGGGTTTGTTCTACTTGAAAGAGCCTGTCAAACAGATACTTTATGATGGATGCATGGATGGATGGATAAAGGATAGATTGATGGATGGATAGATACATGGATGGGTAGATAGAAGATAGACTAACAGACGGATGGGTGGGTGGGTGGGTGAATGGATAGGGAACTGCCTTGCTACATGGTACAAAGCGAGTGCAAGTAATTGCCTTGCATAAGGCAGAAGATCTTGTCTCTTCTGAGTGTTACAATCTTGGAGTAATGGAAAATGTATGTTTGTGGTACATGCATGCACTTGCTCCCACACACATCTTTTCCCTGGTGCGTGTCCCTCCCATCAGCACCTCCTCCTTCCTAAGGAGATAGACCCTGAACCTTGCTCCTATGCATTACCGTGATCCCAGTCTCTTTGCCCTAGCTGCACCAAGCATTCCATTCTTTAGGAGCCAACTGGAGAAACTGCATCTCCAAATCCACTAGCATAGACACCTCCTTTTGGTCAACCCACTTGCCTTTAAACAAGGCATTCCATGTGTTGGCCCAAAAACGAGCCTGCTGGGGGCACTTCAGGTGTGGAAAGAAGACATACTGGACCTCTGAGGTGCTGCCCAGGATGTGGCCAGTCCTGTGCAGGGGCAGAGTACGCCCCAGGCTTTAAGGCATTGAGTCTGCTAGGGGAGTGGTATGCCAAGACCACGGGTCACACATGTCATTTGCAGGAGCATGTGGGCACTGGGCATGCGTCTTTAATTTTCTGAGCCTTACTTTTCTTCTTTAGTACCAGTTACTAACTGGACAGGATTGGAGTTTGCAAACTGGTGGCCTATGGGCTGAATATGGCCAGCTGATATGCACAGAGTCCAAAATAGTTTTCATTAATTGCCTATTTAAAAAAAAATAGGATATTTCGCATACAAATCAGGATTTCTGACTTCTCTTGAAAAACTAAAAGGTCTGGCAGGCCTGGGCCCCCATTCTGGTCACTTCCCTCATGGTGGTAGGGGGCTGTTGCATCAGGGTGGCTACCCTAGAGCAGGACGGTACTCTCTAGGTGCCCCATATCCCACCTGCAGCCACTTTGTCACCTGTCTGTCCCCAACAGGCACTGAGTTTGAGACCCTTGGACTGGCTACTCTGGGGGCCACTTGGGGGATGGGTGGGAAAGGGGGACAGCTCCCTCTTCACAGCAGTGACCTCTTATCTCTCCCACCCTTTGCCTGCAGCTTCACACAGGCCATGCTGAGCCAGCCCAGGATGGACAGCCTGGATAACCCCACAGCCTACCAGGTGGGCCTTGTGCTCCTGGGAATTGGCAGCATGTTGGTGCTCTCCAGCTTCTTTGCACTGGGCTTCACTGGGACCTTCCTAGGTAAGACCCTGAGGGCTGGGGGGACCTGAACCAACCCACTCGGGGTCCAGGGAGGAGCAGAAGCTGCTTACTGCTCCATTGTCTTTGACATCTGCGTGGGGCTCGGGGCACCAACCCTCCTCTAGGCTTTGGCTCATCCATGGTTAGTTCAGGAGCCTAGACTCTCTCATATCTCATCCAGCTGCTTGGCTGCCAAGCCAGGCAGGATGTCAGTCTGCTGTGTTTGGGCCACAAGCCAGTAGCACATGGAAGTGACCAGCTCTCTGATGGGCTGGGTCAGGGCTCTTGGGTCCTCCATTCCTCTCAGCCCTTGGCCAGCTTCTGGGACTCGGCCTCAGTTTCCTCCAGTGCCTGAGCGATATCTGGCACCCCCAGCTTGCCTGACTGTCTCCACTCATAGTCACTGTCTGTGGTACTTTGGGCTGGGCACTGCTGGCCGCAGCAGGGGGCCCACAGCTCTCAAGGGGCTTGTGTTCACAGACAGATGAGGAGTGGCCGTCCTCTGAGGAGTACTCCTGCCTGGCAAGGCCTGGGCTGGGGCTCTGGTGTCCATGCAGTGCTCAGGCAGGATCTGTAGGGAACCACAGTCTAGAAGGATACACAGGTGGGAACCTGGAGAAAGGGGAAGTCAGGAGCATTGGATCGGGCAGGTGGG
>NW_006433941.1:5422312-5453730 GCF_000325575.1 Pteropus alecto
TGGGGGCAGGGGAAGGAGGACAGGCCTGTAAGCAAACAGTGATCTCAAAGGCAGAATGGTGGATGGCATGCTGGAGGGAGGCAGGCAGGTTAGATGGTGCACAGGGGGCCAGTGAGGCCAGGGCTGGAGGTTGGGTGGGGCCATGTCACATGGGTCTCCAAAGGCCTTGCAGGGGACTGAGCTCCACTCCCGGGGGGAAGGGGTCATAGAAGGGGTTGAAAAGGTCCTCTTCCAGTAAGAAGGAGGTTGGACGAGTGAGGCTGAGACCTGAGGGGTTAGGGAGGAGGTGGGGATTATGGTGTGGGCCTGACAGGGCGGGGGGCAAGCGCCACAGGAGTGAGGAGGGCACTGTGCTGGTCAGTTAAGTCCTCTGGAGACCAGGTGTGAATAGCTCTCCAGCGAGCGTCTGCTGTGGCAGAGTGGGCTCAGAGCCAGGAAGGGGCTGGTGGAGCTCCGCTCCCAACCCAGGGCATCGTAGAGGCAGCAAATGTTCAGAGCCTCATGGGGAGACTCACTTCGAGGGATGAGTCAGGGTGGGAGGGGAGTGGGAAAGAGCCTGAAAACACTAGCCACTGCAGCAATCCCTCCAGAAGAAATGGCCTAGAAACACTAAGGGCCTGCCAGGCTCTGGATGTAGGGTACTATAGCCACTGCTCTGCCGTGAGTCAGCCCTAAAGTGGGTTTCTGTGCCACTGCCTCCAGGCCCCTCACCCTATTTCCTGCCTCCTGGGTAGAAGGCCTCCCACAGCCCTTCTCAGTCCCCTGCACCCTTTGTCCCCAGATAATAGATGATGCAGCTCTGCTGGCTCCTCCTGCCTTTGGCTGTCCTACTTATGCTTCGATTAAAGGTCCAAGAGATTTCTGGGGAGAGGCCCAAGACACCAATGAGCAGCATAATACCACTTCATCCCCTCTGCCCCTGGGGATCCCATGTTCTCTGAAGTGTCTGCATGCCTATGGACTGAGTGGGCCCGCTCTGGGGTACCCCTTGACTTGGTGTGCTGTTAAACCTGCTCCCCCTCTAGCCTGGAGCTTCCTGGGAGTCACCCTGGGGGGCCTCTCTCGGTAGTGGTGTGGCCGAGAAGTGACCCTCGGTCCTACCCTATCTTGTCCATAGGCGATTACTTCGGGATCCTCAAGGAGGCAAGAGTGACCACATTCCCATTCAACATCTTGGACAACCCCATGTACTGGGGCAGCACAGCCAACTACCTGGGCTGGGCTATCATGTGAGTAGCTGGCCTTCCTGCCCATTCTCCCTGCTGGCTGCCTCCACCAGGAAGACAACAGCATTCTCATCATTCATGGAGTCCAAGGGCATAAGTCAGATTTTCATTCCTCTGGATCTGTGGACACAACACCTAGAATAGGGGTTGGCAAACTTTCCCTCAGGGGTCAGAGATTGAGGCTCAAGGGCCACAGGCAGGGCTCTGCCCCTGTATAGCAAGAGAGTAACCATAAGATAGTGAAAGAATGAATGTGGCCAGGTATCATCATGGACACTGAAATTTGAATTTTATACAAATTTCAGATGTCTTGAAATACTACTTTTGCTTCTTTTTTTTAAACCACTTAGAAATGTACAAACTGATCTTGGCCTGTGGACCATAGGCTGCTGACTCCTGTGCTTAGAGCTGGAAAGCCCCGAGTGAGTGCTACTCCTACACAGGGGAACAATGGCAGGAGCTGCCCAGGGCCTGGATCAGATCCCTAGCAGCCTCTGGCCCTGTCAGGGGAGCTGGTCTGTGCATGTGTTCAGGTTGCAGAACTTCTCATCCCACAGAAAGAGGGAACCCCAGTGCCCTTGGGAAGGAGTGGGCCCCAGGACTGACTGCTGTCTGTCTCAGCCAGCTGTAGGCACTGACAAGTGACCCTGGGGCTCCAGCCTCACCCCAAGTCAAGGAGGCCAGGCTAGAAAGTGCTGTGGGCTCTGGGCTTCAAACCATGTGCCCCTACAGAGCAGTTCCCATTTGTCCATTTTCTGTATTTGGGCTTCTTCCATAGAAAGATTTTGTGTGTGTATGGAAAGTGTTCTGCTTTTATTTAACACTTGAAGACCACTTGCCTAGAATGTTACAGGTACTCGCAGAGACCGGAAAGATGGAACACAAAGGAATGACTCTCGATGGTGGAATGTCAGGAGTGAAATTCCGTCAGATCTAATAGCACTGGGCTTTGATTGACGAGCAGCTAGAGGAAGGCTTGCTGCCCTAGCCCCACTTCTAGACCAGACAGCCTCCTGCCCAGCCTGGGCCCTCTTGCCTGGAGTTGGGCAGTGAGATCCTGGGCTCTGTACTCTCCGACTCACCCATTCCACAGAGCATCTCCCACTGGGAATGACAGGATAAGCCCCACACAGGTCCTCTCTGCATCTTCTTGATTCCCCCATGCCGAGCCCCCTCCCTTCTCCCTGCCAGCACACATGCTGTCTCTCTCCCTTTGACCCCAGTCTGTACTTTCGAACCCATTTGAGGTATCTCCTGACTGCTCTCCCGTGACTGCTCCCCAATGGGTGCCTCATTTGTGCTCAGATAGGGCCTTCCAAGGGCAGAGCCCATACATGGGTCCCTTCTGTGCCCCAGCCAGTGCCTGGTGCCCTAGAGTGAAAGGTCTCCGCTGCCCCAGGACTGTCAGGCCAGGGCTCTCAGGAACACGTGAGGGATCCTAAGGAAGCTTCAGCACCAGCAGGCCCCCTCAGGAGGACCTCAGCCTTGCAGTGGTGAGGTGAAGGCCTTGGCTGTGCTGGGAGATGGGGCCCTCAGGCCATCCTCCAACTGAGAGCTCATTAGAGACAAGCCATTACTTGGTGCTTAGAGACTCTGACTCAGCAGGGCCGCTCCTAGCCTCATGTAGCCCTGTCTGTCTCCCTCCTGGCCCCATGGATAAGGCTTACCAGTGCCCGAGCAGCCAGGGGTTTTTGAGACATAGGATTCCTGGGGGCAGGGCACAGAGGCCTCCAGCAGGCCTCAGACTTCCACTCTCCCAGTCCTGTAGTCCAAGTGAGACTCTCCCTTCCCAAGGTGCACAGCTTAGTCTCTAGGACCAACCCCACCACCACCCCAGGCTCGGGGCCAGGTCTGAGCATGTGGGTCATTCTGGACCTCAGTTTTCTCATTCATGGCACATAGGATTCCTGGGGGCAGGGCACAGGGGCCTCCAGCAGGCCTCAGACTTCCACTCTCCCAGTCCTGTAGTCCAAGTGAGACTCTCCCTTCCCAAGGTGCACAGCTTAGTCTCTAGGACCAACCCCACCACCACCCCAGGCTCGGGGCCAGGTCTGAGCATGTGGGTCATTCTGGACCTCAGTTTTCTCATTTGCAGAGTTGGATAATTATCTCACACAAGTTTGTTAGGATGTCAAGATCAAGGGTGTGATAGCATTTTGAAAGTGACCAAGTTTCACGTAGATTTAATGGAAAAGGGGTGCTTGCTTGGTTCACATTCCGGGATCCGGTGCCAGGACCTGACCCGGGGAGCTGGCTAACGTCATCTGTAAGAGCCACGTCCATTCCTGGTCTCCATGGCTTGTAGTTAATTTGGTTTCCCAGGCAGAGGGTCATCAGTCTTAGGGACACTGTGGCAACAGAGCCCAGCCTCTGGACTCCATCTGAGCCAACTGGCAGCAAATTCACCCAGATGGAGGTCCAGCCTGCTGCTCTCCCACTCCATGGCTCCTGGGGTACATGGCTCATAGGATGAGAGGCTCTGCTTGCTTTAGAAAACCACATAAGGGCCAGTGAGCAAGTCTCCAGGAGGGCAGACTTCATCTTAGCCCTAGAAGGTCTCTGTTTGACCTTGGCATCTCCATGTGATAGTAGAGCCCACAGAATGGGGGTTGGGGCATTATCAAGCACACTCAGACTTCCAGGAGCTCCCAGACAGAAAGACAGACAGTATGAGGTCCTGTCTGGGAGACAAACAGTAGGCGGTGGGGAGGTGGCGGGGGGAAGCAGGCAGAGGGGCCCTGCAGGGTACACATGTATCTTTGAGTCTCCACCCTGGGGTCCTCAGCCTAGGGCTTCTGTGAAGGAGGCAGTACTGGGGGACACAGAGCCTACCTGGGGCCCATGCTCCCTGCAGCACACTGGACTAGCAAGTCAGGACTAGGACAGTGGGAGCTCTGGTAAGCGAAAGCCAGACTCAAGAAGGGAGCTGCCTGTCTAGGCTCATTTGGCTGCAGGACCCAGTATGGCAGGGAGGGGGCCCGGTGCTGGGCCTGCCCTCTGACTGGCGGTGTGTCTTTTCTGCAGGCACGCCAGCCCCACCGGCCTGCTGCTGACCATGGTCGTGGCCCTCATCTACGTGGTCGCCATCCTCTATGAGGAGTGAGTAGGCGCTGTCACAGGCCTGGGGGCCAGGGCCACTGTCTGACATCAGTGTGACTACCAAGCTGGCCCTGCCTCTCTCAGGGCCCTTCCCATGACTAGGGCAGCTCTGATCAGGCTGGGTCAGCTAAGCCATGCCCAGTCCCCACCACAGTGGCAGACAGGAGGCTCAGAGTGGGCATGGTGGGGGTTGAGGGTTCCCACAGTAGGTGACAGAACAGCCCTGGGCCCTCCTGGTCCCATGTAGACACACTTACTCTGTTCATGATCTGCGGGGGAAGCAGAGCCTGGGGCGATGGCATCCCCCCAAGACCCGCTGACTGGATCCTCTCCTCCTGCCCATGCAGGCCCTTCACCGCTGAGATCTACCGGCAGAAATCCTCCCAGTTCCACAAGAGAAGCTGACCAGACTTTGCCGAGGGCCTCCTGGCCTGCCTCCCCGAGTGCCAAGCCCTGCGAGGGCGAAACAGTGCTCGGCTGCAGCTTGGTGCCTGCCCGGCGTGGGCCATGCCAGTGCCTTGGAAACCACTGCCTTGGGGGCTCTGGACATGCTGCCATGTGGTCACTGAGCTCCCTGCCCCGCCACCCCTACCACATTCTGACTCACCAATAAAGGCTCCCTGACTCCAGCTTCACTTCTGGGTCTCTTTCCATCCAGATGAGGAAAGAGTAGGCTTGGATCTCCAGGAGGGGCCATTCCCCCAAGGGCTCCAGGCCAGGCTGGTGCAGCCCTCCCCTTCACTGAAGCCTCATAGCCCTGAAGTGGCACCACTGCCCACGCTTGGCAGAGAAGGGACTTGCCTAGGCATTTGGGCTTCCTGTGCCACTCGTCTCACCCCCTGCCCCAGCATTCTCCTCTTCTGTTTTTTCCCTTCATGGATATAGCCCAGCCCTGGGGTAGAAGGGCCATCATATTGCCCAGGGGCCCAACACCCCACATGCCAAGGGGCTCCCAGTCCCTGTGAGCTGCTCTTCAGGGAAAATGATCAGAGTGAAAAATATTCTGAAAAATTTTAAAGTGACATGAAAGTACCTGGTAGGGGTGGGAGCCCATGTTAGCTGTGGTGGTCAGGGAGGTCTTTCTGAGGAGATGATATTTGAGGTAAGACCCAAATGACCAGAGGGAGCATTGGAGAGAGAGTGCTCTAGGCAGTGGGAGTGGCAAGTGCTAAAGTCCTGAAGTGAGGACAAGCTCGGGTGCCCAAAGCATCAGGCTCTAAAGGACTGAGCTAGCAAGGGGCAGGGAGGGGGCCGCTTGAGGGTTAGGGCCAATGGGTTGGGCCAGGTTTGAGACCCCCCTGGGACATTAATGCATTTGCAGAAAGCTGGACTTTGACACTCATGTTCTCTGAACCCCATGCCACCAGGTCCAGCTCAAATGAACTGGCCTTGGAGACAGATCACATTTGTGGAGTGATCTGAGGTTTATCAGAAAAGTCCAAATGTGCCTCCTACTGCCTGACCCAGTGAGACAATGCTACAATCCTCTTTGGCCTACGAGAGACCTGTCTCTAGATGGAAATGCACGTGCCCCTGGAGGTTGGCATGTAGCAGACTATGGGAAGATGCTGTGGCTGGAGAGTCTCTAAATTTACTAGCAATACTTTAGGCTGTGGTGGGAGGGGAAGGAATGGGTGGGGCCAGACCATGGATACTTGGTATGCCCCTACACTGTGGCCCATCCTGCACCAACTATGTCCCTTGAGGACCATACACGCTGGGGTCACCCTGTTTGGTAGCAGAGGATGTGGGGCTAAGAGAGGCTGGGTGACTTGTCTCAGGGGACATATGAACGAGTCATAACACATGGACTGGAACCCAGGTCTGTCCCACCCTGAGCCCATGCCTTCTTCTCCCTCTGGGGTGAGAAGAGTTGGAGGAGAGAGATGGGGGTTCCTGGCATTATTAGGGAGGCCTTGCTGGATGGGACCAAAGGACCTGGGCCTAGCGCCCAAGTCCCTCCCTTATTCCTCTGGCTGAACTTGACATCTCCAGTTACCTCTGATATTTTTCCTGGTCCCTTGTAGACCTCGTGTCACCATAAGGAGCAGGCTGTTCCGGACCTGTTGGTTGAGCTCCTGGCCACAGGCCCCCAGCCCTCCAAGGACACAAGATCACTTTTCCCCACATTCATGTTGGGAGACTGGGTGATTCCAGACTCCAGCTGTGCACACAGCTCTCAGGGCTTCAGTCTCCTCATCTGTAAAAAGGCCGTCGTAGTCATGCCTGCTTGTATATACAGCAGGCACTCAAGCAGTGATGGCTGGGCCCCCTTGTCACCCTTGGAATTCCTTGAGGCTTTCTCTTTGGTTTCTGTCTCAGCTTGAGGGGCCACAAGGGGCATCTAGTCTGATCTTATCCAATGCTTCAATCTCTGTTCCTGTTTGCACACCCCAAGGAACAGGGAGCTCACTCCTCCACAAGTACCTCTTAGCAGAAAAATGGCAGTACCTCAAGAAAATAATATTTACAGGCAGGCTCAGCCTCATAAATGATGTTCGTTGCCAAACACACAGAAAACAAGATTATTTGTAACCACTATAAACCTGGACAACATAAAAATGCTATGGCGGGCAGACTTGGGAGGTGGCAGAATTGAAAAGGTAGGGAGTGCACATGTCCTCACCCCCACCAAATGTGGGGCCCAGAGTGTCCGGGCCGAGGCCAGGCAGGCTGACAGTTACGTGGGATGGCAACTTGTCTCTGCTTGGCTGACTGTGGGGCTCACCTGTTGAAAACACTCCCACTTGGATTTAGTCGGCCTGGAGCAGGACCTGGTGAAGGAGAACAGAAAAGGTGCTTAAGTTAACAGAGCTGGGTGTTGGGCAGCTGTGAAGAGGTCATCTGTGCACAGGGGTGGGCACCTCCTTAGAGTTAGCCTCCCTCCCATGGGATGGAGCAGGGAGGGGTTCCTACTTTCAGTTCCTTTCACAATTCTTTTCTGAAACTATTTGGATATTTTAAAAACATGAACATGTATTACTTTTGTAACAAATATACTGTAACAAAATGGGTGATACAATGCAATATACATATGACTATTGTATGCTTGAAACCTATATGATTTTATTAATCAATGTCACCCTAATAAATTTAATTAAAAAAAAAAAGTGGTAACAAGTCAGCCCAAGCTAACAGGTGTCACCTCTGCTCGCCTGCAGGAGTGAGGCCCCCAGCTGTACACATGGATGGGCAGGCACACAGGCTGGTGGAAACAAGTCAGCCCAAATAAATTTAATTAAAAAAAAAAAGGTGGAAACAAGTCACCTCTGCTCGCCTGCAGGAGTGAGGCTCCCAGCTGTACACATGGATGGGCAGGCACACAGGCTTTGGAGCATTCATCAGGGCTTAATGAACTTGGCTGACTGAGGAGAACAAGTCTTATAATCTTGCATCTGCAGGGCAGGTGACATGCCCAGAATGGACCAGGAATCATAGTAGTTGAGAACCCCTGCTGGGTCCCAGCCCACTGGATCTCCCTAGGGAGAGCTGGGTTCAAATCCTTGATCCTGCCACCTTCTGGCCTCTGCTCATCAAAATAGCTCTCCTAGGACTAGAGGCCATGTTGAGAATGGCTGCATGGGTGCCACCTTTACTACAGCCTTGTCACGGGCCGTCAGGAAGGAGCCATAAGCCACCTTGTTTCAGATCCTGGCTGACCAGTCTTTGTGGGAGGCAGAAGAAGGGCCCCTCATCTGGGGTGATGCAGGCCTGTGCTGTGACCAGCCTCGCTTGCACCCTCAACTGTTCCCTTTCTGCAATGAAGGCCCTGCTCTACCATCTATAGCAGCCCTGTGTTTGGGGCAGGCTCGGCTCCTTACCTCAGACAGGGAGGGCAGAGGAAGGTAGCCTCAACAAGGGCAAGAATGGTGGTGTTAGGTGGACCCAGCTCAGCTGGCCTTTCAGACAACTCCTACATAAATGACAGCATGAATCAGGGCCGAGCTGGAACTATCGATATTTCTCAGGGTGGTGGCCCTTGGGTGCTCACCATGTGCTGTGTGCCCTTGAAATACCTCATCAAGCTCCTGAAAATGGGGCATCATGCCCCACAGCAGAGTCACAGGCAGAGGAAGGGGAGAGTAGGTGGTTCAAGCCCCAGCCCTGCAATTACTAGCTGTGGACCCTGGGCAAATCACTGCCACAGCTTCTCCATCTGTAACAGAGTAATAGTTCCCATCCCTCAAGGTTGCCATGATGAAGGACTTAGAATAGCACCTGGCAGAGAATAAACCCTCTCCTGGTATTCCCCTGCAGAGGGTGTGAGATTTTGCTGGAATCCTGGTCATAGGCTGGATGAGCTGACCTTTGAGAGGCCCGTACCAGGCAGCTGATATTCTTCAGGCTCAGTGCAAACAGCTAGGGAGTGCGGGCTGGCACCTCTGGCACTGCCCAGGGCACCCTGTCCCATGTGGGTGAGAGGGCTCCCTCCCTGAATTTGTCAAATCAGACGCAGCAAAACACAGCATAGCCTTGCCTGTCACTATGAGGAGCGAAGTCTTTTTCAGAAGCTCCAGGCGGGAGCAAGCTAGCTCCAGGCTATTTCTAGGCCTTTAAGTAGCATCAGCCTACTCCTGGTTACTGATCAACCTGCTGCCCCACTCCTTTGCTCCTGATCTACATGGACTTGCTCAGTCCTGCAGCCTCATGGGTCACTTACTATTGTTGCTACTACCAGGTCCTGCCTTCTAAACTACACTTTCTCATCCACAATCACAGAACCAGAATCGCCATCATCCAGAAGAGAAATAGGAGGCCAGGAGAAGGCAAGAGACTGTGCTGTCAGTCCAGGTTTTTCTCTGGCTCACTCTGGTTTAGAGACCCAGTTCCCCAACTATAAAATGGGGATATTGGCCCGAGGGACTCTCAAGGCACAAAATGATACGGAGGAGGGAGGAAGGGATGTTGGCCTAGGCCTAATCAAGGAAAGGCAAGTTTTTGGTCCTTTGGTCTCTATAGGAAAAGAATGGGGACAGCAAACAGCTTTCTGCCACGTCCCAGAGCATCTCTGGTTGGAAGAAAAGAAAAACGGAGGTCTGCAGCAGAGCGCAAGGTGGAGGATAATTCCTGCTAAGTACAGCCTGGCACCCCAAGTTCTGCGCCCCGCACCTCTCCAAACCCCAGCCTTGCAGCTCGGTCCCTACTCCAACCCTGAGTGTGGCGCCTTCTACTGCCCTCTGGCGGCCGACGCACGCGGCGCCACCAGCCTGGGGACCGGAAGGGGGCTGATGCTGTGGGTTTGTTTTTAGGATTGAAAGAGATAAGGTACGCAGAACCCTGGCACGGTGCCTAGCACCTGGTAAGCACCTGCTGTTACGCTGCTGCGATTACTATTGTTATTCTCTGGGAAAACTGAGGCTCAGAGAGAGTGCATGTGTGTGTGCGTGCGTGTGTGTGTTTTGAGTAGGGTCCTTGGTCGAAGTCACAGAGGATTGGAGGCACAGCGGAGACCCCGATGTCCTTGTGGCCGTTGACCCTTGTGCAATGGAAAAGCGCAGGGTCCGCGCGCTCCTAGCCCCCGCCCGCCCCTGGTCTGAGTTTCCTTACTTCGCCCAGGGAGCAGAAACCGGCAAGAGCTGGTAGCGGCCTGCGGAGGTCGCGGGAGGCAGAGGCGGGGGCCTGCCGGGCGTGACGCACTGAGGCTGGTAGGGCGCGGGGCGGGGCGGCCACACAGGCTGCATATAAAGGCGGCCACTGGGCGCTAAGAGCCAAAGCGAGCGAGTTTGTCTGAGAGCCCAGTCTCCAGCCAAAGCTAATCCCGAACCCAGCCGCAGTCCGAGACCCAGCTGGAGTCGGAGCAGAACCTCCCGGCCACTCCCGTGCCGCCTGGCTACTCTCTGAACTTCTCTCGGCCCCGTTCCCGCTTCTGCGGTCCTTAGCCCAATGAAACTGGCTGCGATGATCAAGAAGATGTGTCCGAGCGACTCGGAGCTGAGCATACCCGCCAAGAATTGCTACCGCATGGTCATCCTCGGCTCGTCTAAGGTGGGCAAGACGGCCATCGTGTCGCGCTTCCTCACGGGTCGCTTCGAGGACACCTACACGCCCACTATCGAGGACTTCCACCGCAAGTTTTACTCTATCCGCGGCGAGGTCTACCAGCTCGACATCCTCGACACGTCCGGCAACCACCCGTTCCCCGCCATGCGGCGCCTTTCCATCCTCACTGGTGAGTTGCGGGCGGGTAGGGGAGGGAACTGCGCTATCCGGTGGGTGGAAGACCCTGGGTCCAAGGGCGCCCGCGAGGGCGCGCGGCCTGGAGGTGCAGTCTACCAGTCCCGCCGCCCCGCACGATCAGGTTTTCGCGTGGAGAGCTCAGCGCGCTCTGCGCGCGGCTGCTGGAGCCCCGGCGACCCTAAAATCAAAACCAGCTTACGTTGTCCTCTAGGCAGCCGCCTTCATTTTCTCCTCTTCTTTCTGCCCCCCGTAGGAGACGTTTTCATCCTGGTGTTCAGCCTGGATAACCGCGACTCTTTCGAGGAGGTACAAAGGCTCAAGCAGCAAATCCTCGACACCAAGTCTTGCCTCAAGAACAAAACCAAGGAGAATGTGGACGTGCCCTTGGTCATCTGCGGCAACAAAGGTGACCGAGACTTCTACCGCGAGGTAGAGCAGCGCGAGATCGAGCAGCTTGTGGGCGACGACCCCCAGCGCTGTGCCTACTTCGAGATCTCTGCCAAAAAGAACAGCAGCCTGGACCAGATGTTCCAGGCGCTCTTCGTCATGGCCAAGCTGCCGAGTGAGATGAGCCCGGACTTGCACCGCAAGGTGTCGGTGCAGTACTGCGATGTGCTGCACAAGAAGGCGCTGAGGAGCAAGAAGCTGCTACGAGCCGGCGGCGACGGCGACCCCGGAGACGCCTTCGGCATCGTGGCGCCCTTCGCGCGCAGGCCTAGCGTGCACAGCGACCTCATGTATATCCGCGAAAAGGCCAGAGGCGGCAGCCAGGCCAAAGACAAGGAGCGCTGCGTCATCAGCTAGGAGCACCCTCCAAGCAACCCTACTCCACCCGTGCTGACGACAGAACTCATGAAAGATCTTTTTGTCAAATCTGATGTCCAGGCCAGCCCTGTGTGCTCCGAGCCAATTGCGCGCGCGGACTGGCGTCTTCCCTCCCCGAGATCCCGGCCCCGCTAATCGGGGAGGCGAAAACGAACCAAGAAGGGACGGTCATCTGCTATGGAAGTAAAGAGAACTGGCTATACTGGGACTACCCCCATCTCTGATGGCCTACTAGCACCTGCCTTCCCCACGACTTGGGCGCAGGGGCGGGGTGGGGGGAGAAGAGGATGGGCCCAGCAGGGGGTGAATTTGTCTTCTCACAAAGACCTAAGAATGAGGGGAGTGTGGAAGTTAATCATGCACTGTTAGGCTTTGAGAAACCCATCCTGTTCGTTGGAGGGTTGACAAACAGGGCATTATCTTGTCTGTGACTCTGGGTTGCCATGACAGCTACCGAAAAAGACTTTGTCCTCCTAAAACTAGGTGGGATGTGGGTCAAATCATAACCAAGTGACTTGTTTACATGTATGTGTGAAATTGCACAAAGGAAAAACACAAAACTTGCACTTTCATAGTAGTTCTGGTGTTATGAACATGAACAAAATCTTATCCAGGTGTTTAATATTGTGAGAGTTTTTAAAATTATTGTTATTGTTTTTTTAATATAAAATAAAATAATTAAAAATGGAAAACCATGCTTTCTTTCTTTGCTGGAGGGGGAAGGGTAAAAAGGAGGGGATGGGTTTCTACTTAAGTGTAATTAGACTCACCTTCCCCGCTGGAAAATAACCCCAACATTCTGAAAATAGCTTCAGCTCTCTAGGGAGAAAAGGCTCCAAAAAAGTTCCAGAGACTGGGGGAAGCCCTTCTATTTGGGGATCAGTTTCTTAGAAAGCCAGGACAAAAATAATGTCCAGATCCTCCACAGAGACACATCTTTCTAGCCATTTACTTTAGTTTTCCCTCTGACTAGCCACAAAGGGCCTCTAGGACAGTGCCCCAGCCATTTTGTCCTATTCTCAGTGTTGGCCCAGGGTGACAAAAGGTCATCAAATCTGAAACTCTGAGTTTATTAGGTGTCACTTGGCCCTGCTTTCACAAGTAAGGAAATGGAGGCTTGAAAGACTGATCTGGTGTTAGGCTGGTACAGGACCCTGGTGCCCAGCTTTCTAGGGTCTCACATATGACTGCCTAGAAAGCTAAAATCACTGAGCCTCTGGTGCCCCTCGAGCTCCAGAAGGCACTTGCTGCCCCAGGTAGGGGTCTAACACCCTTCTGCTTGCTGTCTCCTTTACTCCAATTGAGGACACTTGCTCCCAACTCAGAACCCAGCTCTCTGATACTCTTAACTGCAAGCTTGGGGCAAGTGACACCTGCCAAGCCTCAAATTCTTCACTCGGGAAATACAGAAAACATCCTCTGCATGGGGCTGCTGTGAGGATTAACTGTGATGTTTAAAAAGCACTTAGCACAAGTGCCTGCCACCCAGTAACCCAAATAATTGGTGACTTCAAGAGGGTGTTCAGCCCTGTAAGGGGCATTCGATACTGTCCCCTTGCTCTGGTGAGGGCTGCTCCCCACCAGGCCTAAAACCACTTCTGTAATGAGGGATGGCCCTAGGGTCAATCACAGGCAGGCAGGATGACCCACTAGGCCAACTGAGTCCTTGGGGACAGATGCCCGCTTCTGAGAGGAGTTATTGTTTTCACATTGGTTTAGCCATGTATAAGCTGGGGCTGCAGGAAGCGGGCGGTGCAGAGCGGAAGTTCTCTCAATTTGTTCTGTCTCCTCTAAGCAAAGTGAAAAATTTCCTCCCAACTATCCAATATCCAATATCCTACTATGAATTTCTCAGTACAAAAACCAAGCTGTCCCGAGAGCGGAACACAAGTTCTTTTAAATATACTCCTGAAAAAATCATAAGTCATAACATTGGAATATAGGAAAGGTTCCATCTCCTGTGAGCCCTTGTCCATTTCAGCCTTGCAGAAAGGCCCTGGTGGTCTTGTATTTGTGTGCTTCCCGTTTCATGATATTTGGTCAGAGCCGTAAAACTGGCGCATGCACTACTCTGAAATTTGGAGTAAATAACTGATTCAGTTAAATAACAGTCCCAAGGTGGAAGTAGTCTAATAGGTAGGTAACTACCCACTTAAATTCAGAGACTGCTCTTCTGTCCAAAGCCCCTGAAACCTGATATCTCCCTTCACACATCCCTGAGTTCCCAATAAGCCTGCCATCTTCTGACAGGTGGCTGCAGGTTGACATGAATGGAACTCTTGCTAAAAACATCTTTAACCAATACCTGCCAACAAGGTCAGTCAGCAGGCATCTGTTAAGCCCCTGAATTGGTCAGTACAGGTTATGTGCTCATTTCTAGACCAAACGATATTTGGTTACTATTCTCACCTTATCTTTAAGAAGTGAAGAGGATGCAAATAAATGTCCCATCTGCAGGAAATGAGGGGTGTTTGTAAAATGTTTTATGAACCAGAACTTGATGATTAACTTCTGGGTCTAGCTTGTCCCACCGTTCAGAGCTGAATCAGAACTATACAGTCACACCTGGCTGAGGGATGATCAGAACTGTCACCTAGAGCTGCCCTTCTCTGAACAAAAAGCACATTATGAACCCCTGTTTGCAATGCAGTGATGTTTATGGTTGACTCTTTATGAAAAGGCTAGAGGGGAAATAATTTTTTAAACCAGGAATCTGAAATGCTAGAAGAGGCAAGTTTTGTTCACCTGGAAGCCTATTTGTACCTGTGTAGAGACAACAGTACCCTCCAGCCCCACTGAAAGCACTGTGGTGAAGGTGACAGGAGACAAGGGGAGCCAAGAGCTAAAAGTAACAAGAACATGTAGGTGGCAGAGAACCTGGACACAGGGGCCATGTGACAGGGATGTGGACTGACATCCCCATGGACAGTTAGATTTGCTAACTCAAACATATAAGCAAACAAACTGTTTTAGGAGAAAAAGTACCCTATAGTCTTTCAAAACAGTGCTCATTCTCTCATAGCCTTCCTTTACCATTTTAAACCCATGCCATATGAGTAGAGGCCTTATCTGTCCAGTGAATTCTATGCGAATGTTTCATGATGGTAGGTAACAATATATACCTGGTACATATTGATCATATCTACGTGGTGGGAGGACAGGGAAGGTAGGAAGCAAAGAGGAGATGCCTCTTTTCCTGCTTTGTTCTTCAGATACACCATTGGAGCCCAAACACACAGGAGATGGCCCCCTCCCCAGAAGCGGGGAGAGAGTCCTCCACACCTCTGCAGCCTCCAGGGACATTCCTCCTTCCACCAGCACATACGCCAGTTATTATGCATCTAGACATATGGATATATACAAGGAAGCCCCAATAAAGCTAAGCTCCTAAGGCTGGCTCCTCCCACAGTCAATGCCAAACTCAGCCAAGGAAGCTGTATAATAGCCCCCACACTACTTGGCTAAAAGTTCAGATCTGAGGTCTGAAAGAACAACACTCCAAGGGGGTGGAGAGGCAGTAAGCCCATTTGCTCTCTCTCTTCTTTCTCGGACATTCCTGGAAGCAGCCTCATCTACTCCTTGGGGATCTCGAACATGCAGAGACTCTTATACTTTTGCAGAAGTTCATTCTTGGTCCTAACTTGCTCCCGGAGGCTGTGCAGCTGTTGCTGCTGCTGCTCAGGGCTCAGGTGGATGCCAGGCATGGTGCTGATGACCTTTCGCATCTCCTGGAACTTGGTTTTGAGGGCATTCAGGTCCTGGTGGATGTCTGGGCTGTCCTTGTCCATGCTGCAGGGGGCAGAGGGCAGTCATTAGAATTCGCAGGAAGAGACAACCCCTGACTTCTTTCCTCTGCACCCCACAAAACTTGCTGTCTTCTTACATTCTTTTAGAATGCCTTGATTTCTGTCCATCCCCTTATCAGGCTGTGTGCCCCCAAAGGACAGGGACCGGTTCTTTTTCATGCAGCCTTAGGGCAGGCATGAAACAGCTGCTCTATAAAAGCGCCCAGCACCTAGCAGTGCCTGTGCAGCCCCTCTCATAGAATGCTCACAAAATTAGATGCTTAAAGTCTATTAGCTCAGAGGGTAGGGACACTGTCTGCTGTATCCTGGGCACTGTGGGCATGCAAGTAACATTTGTTGAAAGAATGAATGCTTGGCAAATAAGTTCATAAATGTCTGTTAAATGAAGGAACAAGCCATTACCAATATCAAGTGACAAATGGCAAGCAAAACTTGCTGAAATACTACATTTCTTCTAATCTGAGCTATTTCCAGATCAGTCAGGAGATTGTCAGTTAACAAGAACTACTTTTAATTGAAGGTTTGATGCTTGAACCTGTTAACAGGAAGACTAATTTCCAGAGCTATTCATAAAATTTAAATTAGTTGCAAGCTTTTGGAAATTTTTCAGCAGGTGTGAGCCTCTCCTACCACAGTCATGTAAACTCCTTGCCTTCAGGTCAAGCTCATTTTAAAGGCAGGATCATTAACTTCACCTCACAGCTATATTTAGCTGTCCAGAGATCCATGCTTTCCCACCCCGCCCCTTGCTACTAAAAACAAAACGAAAACAAAAACCTTCTCTTAAAATCAAAGAAACAGACTGTTCATTGCTCTTACACATTTTTAAAAAGTAATTAAGTGGATGAGCTTTTGAAAACAAGCAGTTGAAACAAAAAACGAAAAGCCAATTCAGTAGGTGGTTCTAAAAGTCATTCATTGGGGCATAAGAGGGGAAAACTGTCAATGATCATTTGTTTTTCTTTTAACAAATGTTTATTCCTGGTGGGAAATTTCAATCCATATGGTCCTGATTCATATTTATTATTTGTCATTTCTCTGCTTATGCAGGCAGGATATCCATCACTCCTGGCGATCCACTAGTTATGGCTCATATCTGGCAAATGAGTCAGCCACCAGGGCCTGTTCACTATCAATAGCTCTAATTCAGAGATAAGGAATGAAGAATCAACCATTTATTCTGGGGATTGAATGGCCAAACATTTCTTGTTGTCATTTGATGCCCATAATTTAGATATGCCCACAATTAAAGGTATGCCTTATTTCAGTTTCTAGGGAGGAGTAATTGGTTTTCCTGAGAACTGTAAATCATTTGGAAGGAAGCAAATAGGGAGCATCTTTTAATTCTTTTAGGTTTTGTCTCAGATCCACAACTCTGGACAGAAACCATTTGGACTTCTGAAATCATTATACTTGGATGGCATATGTGTTAACACATTGTTAAGGATTTAAGTCCCAAGGGGTTTTGAAATTAAAATATAGTTTTAAAAAAACTGATTCACATTACATGAGTCTGAAAGAACGCAGTAAAAACAAACAAAAATACATGAAATAAAAATTTGAAAGTTATGATAATCCAGTTGTAGAAACAAACATAACCTGGCCCAAAAGAATATTTAATTCTGAAAGTAAAAAGTGAACCGTGTTTAAGATGCTCACGTCTGAAAACCCCAAATCTCATGGTTGTCAGTAAGGGAGATAGTCTTTAGATAATAAAGAAGGAGCCATATGAAAAGCCCGCCTGGAGAGGATCTGGCTGAAAGGGGGCCATGCAGCCCACAGCAAGATCCCCTCTGCAAGCTTCTCGGCCTGCCCTAGCTGTGGCAGTAAATAACACGGAACTCCTGGGATGAGGAAAACACTCTATTCAGGAACTGGCTCGAACCAAGTGGGAACCTGGTAGGCCAGGATGACTGTGAGATACTCAAGCCCAAAGAAAAGAGACAGGCCCATATATTGAGTTGAATAAAAGCAGAAAGCTCCAAATGGGCCTGCCTTTGTGTCCAACATTAGTCATCATCCAACTTTAGAAAGGAAAAAAGGAGAGTAGGCCAGAACATCATACAAACAAGAGCAAGTTTAGGGCACTTTGGTCCCACCTACTGTAGTTTTTAAAAGGTAGACAAAAATATTACTGCTGTGGCTTGACAAGCACTTCCTGATGGTCTTTTGTATACATCCTGAGTGATACCCAGAATCATTCCAGCAGTAGACACAGACTGAAACCAACCTCCTCTTAAACTTGAGTCACCTCTTGTGACCTCTCAATGATATCGGACTCAGTTTCCCATTTCTTCTTCCTCAAAACTCTAATTGGTACCATGAAGATTTGAGAATTAAAACAGCTTGGTACTGGAGAACAGAATGTCCAAAAGCAGATCAGAAAATATATGGGAATTCAGTGTATGGTGGGCAGCAGCTCAAGCAGGAAAAATAATAAGTATAATAACAGCAGTGTGAGAGACAGCTAACTAGAGGATAAGCTGGACCTCTCCTTTACTCTTTCCATTATAATCAATTCCTGGAGCATCAAAGAATTAAAAGTAAAAAAATTAAACCATAAAGTCCTACAAAAAAAAGGATCAATATAATATTATTAGAGTAGAAAGGCTTTTCTAACTAGGACCAAAGCTCAGAAGCCATAAAGGAAAATCTTAACAAATATTTTTACATAAAATGATATGCTTCCGATTGAGGAGGGGCAAAAAAAAAGAAGGAAAGATGGATGGATGGATGGAAGAAAAGAAAAAAGACCGATCCATCTAGGAACAAAGTCAAAAGAAAACAACTCAGAGAAAATATTTACAATACACATGACAAAGGCACACTTTTCTTACTGTACAAAGAGGAATGAGTTAATAGAAAAATGGGCAGTTTACAGGGAAAAAATACAAATGACATATAAAATTGTATATGAAAAGATGCTTCACCTGATATAATAAAAGACAGATTGATATACTGCATCTTTTCTGACCTTTTAGATTAGCCAAAATTAAAAAGTTAATGGTAATGGAAGGGTTATGGGAAAGACAAATACACTGTTGGTGAAGCATAAACTGATAGTCTTTCTGAATTTGCTGATAGTGATCAAAATTTTAAATTCCCATATCCCACTGCTAGACATTTACCTTTCAGAGACTTTCAAAAGTTTATAAGCAGGCATCTACAATGAGGTACACTGCAGCTCTGAATGCAAGAGCAAAACGCCAGAAATAATGAAAGTGTCTTTGCGCAAGGAAAAGTTTAAACGGCATATTTATAAAATGGAATATTATGCAGTTTGGGGACAAGGGAGAGAGCTGGGAGAAATGAAGGGAGAGGCTCACTTGCCATTTTATATCTATGGGTACTCTGAATACATCTACAACTTTAATTTTTTAAAAAGCGCTTTTTGGGTCACAGGTTTATGGGCCATTAGGTTAACTGAAGCAGTCCAATCTACAGGACTGTGTTCTGAATAAAAAGCTACAAGATGTAGCATTTTAAATTTAGCAATAGCTATCAAAATTAAAAACGAATGTACCGTCTGCTCCAGCATTTCCACTACTTGAGGATTTTCCTCATCATAAACTTACTCAAATACAAGGATGCTTACCCCAGCACTGCTGGTAAGAGCAAAAATTAGAACAACACCCTAAAAGTCCATAAACAGATGACTAGTTACATAATTTATGGTGCAGTCACCTTATTGAGGAAGACCTTCACAGTGTCCAAAGCAGACTACTAAGAGAAAAAAACAAAGTACAGTATAATCTTAATTTGTATAAATCTTTGAAAAGCAATGCATATATAATTCCTGGAAGGATAAAGTATTAATGCAGCAGTTTTCACTGGTGAGGGAACTTAGGGGAAGGAATTCTTCTTTCATTTTACATGTTTCTGAATTTGCAATTATTACTTTTAAAAATAAAACATTTTAAAAAACCTATTGAGGTAGTACTCTGAATTCTTTAGAGAAGGCTAAATTCACTTAAGCTTTTACTTCCTTATTCATCCCCTGTGCAAGGAGTAAACAAATAAAAGGGCCACCAGAAGAGGAAGAGACTAAGGGCCTAGGTGACTGAGCTGGTCCTGGACCTCATTCCCTCTCACCAGGCCTGCCAGCTTGTATGCTGAGATGCCACATCCATCTTGAGCACAAGTCTAAGACTCCCTAGTTAGAAAGCCTCACTGGCTCCTCAGTCCTTCAGAGGACAAAATCTCACTTCCTAAGGTGGATGCACTGTCCTCTGTAGCCTGTCTTTTCCCACCTTTCCAGTTCTCCCTTCCTGTTGGATTTGTACTCCAGACTCACCAAACTGAATTGACCCCCATGAGATGATGCTACTTCTTGGTACCCCATTCTTACCCATGCTCTTCCTATAGCCCCCTTCCTCACTTTCATAATTTAAGACTTACCATTGGCATCACCCGTTATAAGCTTTCTGACTCCAAGCTTCGCAAGGTCTCCTCTCCCATCAGTGTCCTTCCAGTCTGTCTCCTTCCCTCATTAGCCTACAAACTAGCCTCAAATATATTACTAGATATATTTTAAAAAAAGATCCTAGCCTTTTTTCATGGTTACATTTACAGTATCTTTCCTCTCTACTGTCTTCCTCCAAGTGGCTTTTTCTGCTCTTCTGTTTTGTCCTTTCTTACTAGGGGGTTTCTTCACATGCTTAGTGACCTTGGCTATCTAGTTATATGAACTGACTAGGTTCTTTCTTGGGGAGCCCCCAGTGATTTTTCTCTCAGACACTCAAAAGATGCCTCTATTCTCTTTGGCTATTGCTCTAGAAGCCAAGTGGGGGAAGACAAGGGTGTGGTCTCAATTTTCAGTGAACTTTCTCTTAAACCCTATTTTCAGTAAATTTCCTTCCTTCAAACTCCTACAATGTGCCTGGTGTCCCTCCAGCCCAGATACTCTCTGCCTTATCCTTTCCTAAGAAAAAATCTTGGGAAAGTGCAACCTTTTAATTGTCTTCCAAGATGGAAGGGTAGTCATTTGTCTGCTTAGAGTTAGAGGTAAGAAATATGGGGATCTCTTTCTTAAATAGACTTTTAAGTAATCCTCTGTTCTTAGCCCCGCTTTGAATCCTATTTCCAGAAGTCCCTGGCACTGCCAATGCCTGATATTTGGGGGGAGGCCATGGTCAAAGGCAGCTGCTTCTGGCTGCTTCTTGGGACTGGTAGGTGGGTTAGCCCTTGGTCATCTTCTTTGTGGCAATTAGCTCCTTTCTTATTCTTTTTGGTTTTGTGCTTAAAACAAAACAACTCTTCACTGTCCTCTTAGAGGAAACAGAGACAAACACAAGTAATCAACCCAATATCTTTCACTGGAGACTGTTCTTGAGTACATAACAATTTTATGCTTTAAGTATTATTAGTCCCATTCCTCAAGAGAGAGGCTCGGAGAAGCTGTTATTTGACCAAGGTCACCCAGTCAGTACACCATAAAGCTATACTTTGAACCCACTGTTTGCGGTCTACTATTAATCATATATTAGAGATAAGAAAATTAAAGCCTAGAAAGGTTATGTATTCACCAAGATTACAAGGCAAGCAAGCATTGGCATGAGATTTGAATCTAAGACTATCTGATTTTAAAACCCATGTTCTCTCTAGTGTACTTTACTGTACCATCTTTAAGGCCAGCCCAACACAATAGTTCTACCAAAGCCCAAGAACAGTCTCTGAGAATGTGTACATTTTGTTTTAATTTTTCCATATTTTTTTAAAACTAGTATATTTGTAATCCAGCACTGCTCTGGGATTGCAGGGTCTGCATTTGTATTTGTGTTTGTGATCTTACTGCTGTGGAGTAGTGCTATTTGATGGTCACAGACTAATGAGAACAGAAGAACCTGCCTCACCCTATAGACAGTATGGTCACACCAAGTGAACCCAAATGAAGTAGGGTCTAATGTGAGAACGAAGGCTTTGCAGTTGTTTGAAAAGCAGAGAAAGCATCAGGTCATCAAATGAACCCAGTCTGGTTAAACTCAAAAGAAGCTGGGCCATTAACAGCCAACACTTTCATGTTGTGAGAAGTAATCCATTTCAGCAAAACATCCAAGAACACATTAATGTTCATTTCAACATTACTATAATAGTAATTTTGTTTTAATTTACTCTGTTTTGGTTTTTAATAGTTGAATAAGAGCTATAAGTAAAGGGGTTTACACCTATTATCATGTGGATATAAATAACATAAAAGTAAAAATAATTTAGGCGAACATGGGGATCAAGGAAACTTTTGGTTGTAGTTTTTAGTTTCCTTTATAGGACTAGTTTGAAACTCAGGCTAACCTGAAGACTGGCCAAAAGGATGACAATCACTTGCTTTGATATGAAGAACAAAGTTAGTACTACAAGAATCAATTCCAGTGGGCAACTTCTGTGTCTTTTTCTTTAATGTTTCCAATCACCACCCCTCTAACCCTGAATTTGGGTTATTCCCGTTTGTTTCTTTTCCCTTCTAACTGGTGAGCAACGTGGAGATGAAAAGTTGGCCCTTTTTACTGTGTACATCCCATAGCATGCAGCAGTGTGCCACACAGGGAAGATGATTCATATCTGTTGGATCTGTGGAAAAAAGGAAACCACAATAAACTGAGGCTCAGAGAAGCGTGACTTTCTCCAGATCACTAGGATGCGAAGTTGAGCAGTTTGACTGCACAGCCTGTGCTTTTAGTCTCTAAGCTGGCTTCATTTTTAAGACTATCGACTGGCCATCCATCATGAGGTCTGGCAACTCTAGGGCTCAAATATTTGATGAACTCATGGAACGACTCAGTGAGGTCTTGGAAAAGGCCTCTTTCCCCTCTGGGTCTCAGTTTCTCCATCTGTAAAATGGTGGTGGTGGGGTAGTAACCGAGAGTGCCTACGCCTTTGCAGCTCTGAAACGTGACAAGAGCGGGAGGGCGTGTCGTGGCTGGTCCTCTTCTGTGTCCTTACCATTTGATGATGTTGTGAACCAAAGGTAAAAAGGAGTAGTTCTCCTCTTTCACGCCTGCAGGTGACTGAGGCCTTGGCGCCGGCGACTGCTGCGGCTGAGGCGCGGCAACGGGCGGCGGCGGCTGCGGCTTCGTCTCGGGAAGCGGTGGCTCGGCGGGTGGCGGTAACGCATCCTCGGCTTGTCGCCCGGTGGATACCCCAGCGGAGGCCATGGCGCTCGGGATTCCGCCAGTTAAACAGTCACCAGGACCTGAGCAGCCAGCCCGCCGAAGGCGTCGCAAACATCCAACGTCACTTCTGCACGCCAGCGTTGGGTGGGACCTGGATGGAGGATCTGAGCGTGCGCATTAGGGAGCGAGGCAGGGCAAAAGCACCGAGGTGGAGGCGGCTGTTACTAGGCAACGGGCGGTTGGCGGATATAGAGTGGCCTGGATTTGGTTGTGGAGATACCTAAATCATTAACTAGTCAGAAATTGACTTATTTCAGAAATAACTTTATTTTTATTCACTTGACGAAGAGAGTCCAAAAGCCACTAACAGAGGAAGACTTGAGATAAATAAGGTTCAGCATGGCCCAGCTCTTAGAGAAGGTCTCAGGAAGAACTAAGTTGAACTGTAAGCACCTGTTATATTAAGGCATGGGGCGCTATGGGTATTGAGAATCCAGAGGTGAAGAACCTACAGGCTTACTCCACACAGGAGCCTGCAGGAGGAGAGGCAGCAAATCCTGACCGAGCCGATAGGGCAAGATGCTGTGCTAGCCCTAAGGATGCAGAGGCATAGAAATTGCCTCGCTGAAAGTTCTGCAAGGCCGGACAAGGAGGAACTCATACATTAATATTTAATATGCATCTTCTGGGTAGTAGATGATGTGCTACATGTGGGGGGAGGGGTGAGAAGGCGGTTCTAACTAATACAATGCAAAACGGGATTAGTGCCAGGAATAAATAGCATATCTTAGAGGAAAGTCAACGTCTGGTACTCTCCATACCTATAGGCCAGTTTCTTAAGCCCCTAGGCCCCAGTTTCCTCACCTCTAAGAGCTTTTTAGTTCAGGGTCATGGCAGAGCCTAAACTGCTTTCTAATTTCATATCCATGGCTGACCTCTCAAGTTCTGGTTTAAGAACTCCCTAGCATCCTAGGGCAAAGTAGTGACTTCTGGTGGCTTTGTGGTTATGTTCCTCAAAACAGGTATAATTTCTGGGCAATGGGGACACTCATCCTAAACCTAGCTAGTGAGCGGAAGAAGACATGAGCTGGGAAAGCCCCATCCTTCTTCAGTCTACCATCATGGGCCTTAAAGAGGCAAGGATGTCCACATTTAGGGAGCAAGATGAGCAGTAGCACTCCAGAGCAAGGGGACCATCCCAAGGAAAGCATCAATGTTAACATTTTCAGATGCATCAGGAGGGGTTTATGGAGACCAATCCTAGGGAAGTAAGGCTAAGAGAGGATGAAGAATGAATTAAGGATGTTGGAGGGTGTGCAGTAGAGGGTCTCTAGTAGAGAGTCTCAATGCAGCTTTCTTCAGCAAGAGCTGCCCGGAGTACCCCAGAGGGAGAGCAAGTGGAGGAAGAGGGCTGCAGGATTTTCTTCCTGTAAACCATGGATCTCTCCACCTAAGGGAAGAGTTCAAGAGTCCTGGTTGAGAATAGAGGAGAAAGTCCTGTTGGGATAGGACCAGGTGTGCTTGTAGTGGCTGTACACTCTTGGAGTCACCAGGGGAGAAATAATGAAGGCTTAATAGTAATAATAATAATAGTAATTACCACAACTACCATGGAATAAAAATATGTACAAAGAACAGTCAACCATCATCTCATTTAAGCCACAAAAGAGCTCTAGAAGGTAGATATTAGTATCTCCATTTTACAGATGATACTGAGGCTTACAATGGTTAAGATACTGGCCCCAGGGTCACATGGCTTGCCTGACACCAAGCCTATGATCTTAACCAACACATAGGAGACCTTGGGTCTCAATCAGTTCTGTAACTTTATGATTTTGTTACCAGAGAGTGGGGATCCTCTCCCAGTATGTTGTCCAGGTTCTTGATGTCTCGAACAAAGAATTGAGCAAGACACCGAAATACAGCAGAAAAGTTTTATTAGAAAGGAAAGTACACTTCTAGATATGGTAGCGGGCCTAAGCAAGAGAAACGTGGTTCAAAAGGCCTGGTGACAAAGCCTTCAGGGTTTTTATTACTATTTTTATTACTATTTGTTGTGGGTGGTCACTTTTCTTAGAGGAGTGGGCTTCCTTGATTGACAATTAAGATCGACAGGACTCAGTGATTCATCATTTGCTTTCTGCTCATGTTCGTTCCCAGAATTCATTCTGTTACAATGATATTAATGAACTTCTGAGCATACGCATCATATTATAATGATGGCATAATGAGGCTCAGGTGAGTTGAAGGTCATTGGAGTCTTATTGTGCAGGTGTGAGTGACTGGCTTAAACTGGTACCCAATTTTCTGCTTACTAGTTTCCTTGTATGTGTTACTTTTAGCCCCAAAATACCTTCTGGCTTGCTTGATTGTGGGAAGACTGGAACAGACCCTTTCTAGAATAGGACGACCTCAGCGTTTTGCAGGCAGACCCGAAACTCCCTATCTAACTTTCCTGCCTAACTCTTTTCTAAGAGCCATGAACCACCTTATTAGTAGTATGGGTGCTGAGGGACGGGAGGTCTCTTCTTCTGTATCTGCTTACTGCTGAGAAGGGTCATCGTCCATGTCTATTGGGGTTTCATGGAGCTCTATCCCTTTTTGCCTCAGTCAGGCCGAGATCTTTGTATTCTACTGCACTGCCACCCCAGTCGCTAGATAAGGAAAAGAAGATACAAGGTTACATATCTATTAAGTTCTATTATTGATTTGCCTACTAAGCGAGTAAAGGAAAACAGTCTTGGTTAATATATTTCTTAAAGAATAAAAAACCTTTGTCCTAAAGTTCTCTCCTCTCTCAGACTTTAAGGGCCCTGCCTGGCCTAAAGTCATTTCCGTATGGTGGTCCGATGATCTTTGTCAAAAGCCAGAGGACCTGAGTTACCAGTTTCAGAGGTAATTATCTGGATTTGGGGAGAGGGCATTTTTCCCAAAGAAAGAAGGGAAGAAAATTTAACTAGGTTTACTAAAAAAAAATTAAGAACTCTGCAAAAGATGTCCCATAGCATTTCCCGCTAAAAGATTAAGAATTTTACAAGTGATGTTCCGTATTAATTTGAAATGTTAAAGTGAAATTTTTATTCAGAATTTGAAAAGCAAAACATATTCATCAATAATATTCCCATGGCAATTGCATGTCATCTTTTCTTCCCTAGTGTGTTTTATAACTTAATTATGAGCCCTAATTTTATCATTGGCAGAATAATGAGGACATCTCTTTTTTAAAAAAAGAAAAACACTTTAGGAATAAATAGATATGCCTAAAGAAAACAAATCAAAACATAGGAAGCATGAATGAGTATGGTGTCTTGACAATTTGGCCTAAAAATAGTTAATATAATTAGTAGCAAAGAGTAAAGCTGATTTCATAACATTGCAAATGGATGTCAAAAAATACTGCCTGTGCTGGCTTCATTAAAGCTGAAATTGCTATGTGTATCTGTTCAGAACTGTTCCATTAAAAGTTGAAAAAGACAAATGATCTATTGCTGTGTAAGGACTGTATATTGTTAGAGACATCACCAAATTAAGCTATCTGGTCATTGCTTTCTTAGGCAGATTTATATTGTTTCTCATAGAGTCTTTCTAGTCAAGTTGGCAGAAGTTCAGGCCATGGAGCCAGCCTGCCTGACTGCAGTGCCAGCTTAGTCTGCTTAAAGTTGCATAACTTTGCACAACTTTGTGTAGCCAGGCAACTTTCCATAAGGACTAAATGGATTATTACATATAAATCACTTAGAAAAGTATCGGTGAACAGTAAATATTAGTTTTTATTATTCAGATTTAGAGCTTGCTCCTTCATCAAGTAACCAAACCCAGACTGACAGAAGTTAAGAGGAAGAATCTAGATCAGAGCTCTCTTACAAAGATAATGCAAGCTGTAAATCAAGCTACATATGTTGTTTTCAATTTTCTAGTAGGTACACTAAAAAAATAAGGAACAGGTGAAATTGATTTTAATATATAGTTTATTTAATCCAGTATATCTAAAATATTATCATTTCAACATTTAATATAAAAAATTGTAAGTATTTTACTGTTTTTCACACTGTCTTAGAACTCCAGCATGTATTTTACACCTATAGCACATCTCAATTCGAATAGCCACACTTCTAGTGCTCAGTAGCCAAATATGGCCAGTGGTCACAGGACTGGATGGTGCAGTCTGAGAGATCAATATGTATCAACATAGACAGAGCTTAGCATAGTGGTGAGAAGAAAAAAGCAAGTTCCACAAAGGAAATAGAGTATATTATTACTTATGCAAATGTTTGAGACAAGAAAAATGACACTATATACTATCCATAGATACAAGACATATATGTAAAAATATTTTTAAGAGGAACTGAAGGGTATTCCTCACTGAAATGTGCCTGACAATTAGCTTTTTTGATTGATTGCATGACAGTAAGCTTTTAATTGCTGTGGCATCCATTTCAAAGACATCGCGAGTAAACAAATGCCAGCTACACAATTGAGAGAGCCACCATTAAATTCACCTTTAGAAAGCCCTAGGTAACCTAGATTGGCAGTTTGATCACTTGCTTTCCTTTCCTGTGCTTTAATTCCTGCTCTTATTTTTAAAATTTGTCAAAAAGAGAGTAAACTCATGAAATCCTAGACACCCCACCCTGGACCCCAGGTTCTCTCTCTCTCTCTCTGTCTTTTTACCTGTGACCCCAGGAATGCTGTGTACTTTCCAGGACTTGTAATAAACCTTGTTTTTGCAAAGTTCTCTGATGGTTTTTGCTGAGGTGTGTCTTGCAGTTAATAAGAACTGCAAGTGCCAGTCCAGCCACAACATTGGTTCTGGTGGGGGAAATGTCTGTGGGGGCTACCATAAGAAGTACAGGCCCAGGGGAGTGCTCCAGGCATTCCTAGCAATAGCATTGCTATCAATAGGCTGAGGCAGACACAAAACACATTCATAGGATAGGGGATGGGAACGTAACAGGCACTGCAACTTTCTGTGTAGTGTTACTTTTTTTTTAAAAAAAAAAATATTTTTATACATAAAATAAGAGAAAGCAAATGGGAAAAATATGAACAATTTTCAAATATGGGAGTGGATACTTGGGAGTCTGGTATGTTAGAATCCAGGCTTTTCTCCTTTCTGGCTATGTGACCTTGGACAAGTCATTTAACCTTCCTATGCCTCAGTTTCTTCATCTGCAAAGTGGAAGCATAACAGTACCTACCTAATGGGGCTGCTGTAAGAAGTTAATCTATGTAAGGGCTTCATACAACGCCTACATAGCAAGCACTATTTAAACTTTAGTAACTACTGCTACTGTATTTTAAATTTCTCAAAAAAGTCTTCTCATAATTGTTACTATGAGAACAAATACAAAAACCAGACTGTATCCAAGAATTGAATTTTCAGATGTTCTAAGTGGACCTATACCATGAATACCTATGAATATGCTTGAGATACATTTCTGCTACATGGAGTCCAAAAATAGTCATTTCTCTATTAGACAAACATCATGGGGATTGTTAAACCGATCATGTCACTGAATAATAGGGGACTTTTTCATCAAAGCTATCTTCTTACAGATGAGTCATCTTTTTCTTTCATTACCTTGAGTCTCAGGCAGGATGAAAAAGCTCCATGATTCTTTGATTTTTGTGAGCTAAAAAATATATAGGCAGCCATCATTGTTCAGGCCAAATGTAGTGCCACATACACCAGAAATGGGCTCCCTTAAGCCACGATTCATTTCTTACACCTCAGGACAAAAGCTTTTTCCTCCGATTGCCTTTCTTCTTTTCTGAACTCGATTTAATTTTTTTTCTTTTTATTCCTTTCAACCACCCTCTCCTCACTCCAAGATATTCCATTATGCCCAATTTCTCAACTCACTCTTTTAGTGGTTTCATTTCTCAGAAGCACTCATTTTGGGGCATTTCAGTATACACATTGGCCTATATTTCTTTCAGACTCACTCAGAATTTTCTCAAGTCCTTTCCTGTAGTCCTTATTCCTTCATCTTCTTCTTCTTATTTTTTTTTTTTAACCAGACCTCCACCGGCTTTTGATATAATACAAATGAAAGGCAATTCATTCCAGGAACTAGTTTTCGTCTAAAATAGTTCATTATTGTTCTGATACCATATTCTTTCCGATATCTTTACTAAGTCATTTTCATTCAAATTATTTCTTAGCCAGGTTTGTTTCTTTGTTTGTTTGTTTTCCTGTCTACCAGCTGCTCCCCAAGCCCTCAACCTTAATGGCCTTTTTGGTTTTCTCGCTCTTCATCTCTTTTCCAGAAGTTACATTGTTTCCTTTATTGGATTTATTATAAGCCTTTGACTCTTGACTACTAACTCCCGTTGCAAAATTACAGTTAAAAATGATTATGCAACTGGAATACTGAAGAGGATAGGACGTATGCTGCCTGTGAGCATTGTGTTCCTATCCCATGTCTCTGTTTTCAGACTTTTTGGAAGGAGAGGAGATGGCCTATAACCACAGTCATTCAGAATATCCAAAACTGTAGAAGCCAACAAATTCCAAGCTGAAAAATGGAAGAAGCATTGAGAGGAACAGCATTTGTTCCATTGTTCTTCATCTTCTCTTTACTACATATCTGCAAATGTGGTTCTGTGAGCTATGAACATTTCCTGCCAATTCTTTGGCTCACACAAACTATGTGATCCCAAGAGCTGTCAGGAAATACCCTGGCTTGTCCACACACAATGTTTTGGGCAGCAGCTTTGTGCCTAGCACTGTCCCAGGATGTGCTGAATGGAGGAGAGGAAAAGAGGAGCTTCAGGACAAGCCGCAGGAGAATAGACTTGTCATTCATTCCAGAACTAGAGGAGTGTTGGTGCTTGTCTCCTGTGATCCCCTCAGCTGCAGATGAGAAGCAGGGCCCCAAGGAGGCTGAGTGACTCACTTAGGTCATGCACCAGTTGGTGGAAGAACCCGGGCCATGGAAATAAGAAAGAATAAGTATGTGATATGGACATAAGGAAGAAATAAAAAACCAAAGAAGATAGTTTGCTTTCAGGGATAACAGAGTTTCCAGCTTATTTATGTTACCTCCTCAGTGCCTTGACTAGTTTTAAATTTACAGAAAATGCACATTGTTGCCGTTTTTCCTGCATTGGAAAAACTCAGGGCTGGTAGTAAGGAGAGAGCTTGAACACAGCTTCAGAGTAGATGGTGATGAGCATGCAAAGATGTTGCATTTCTGGCAAGCCATTGCTGGTTTGCATAAGTCTTGATTTTTCAGGTGGCCTTGGTGACAACTCGAGAGGAAAACTGCTAGTGTAATCTCCTGAGTAGGGACTGCTGCAAGTGCAGGAAGAGAAGAAAGTGTGGGACAAGCCGTCCTGTGCAGGGGACCGAGAAGTTCTAAAAACTTGAAAACTCCTTGGCAGCCAAACTTATGAAAAAACCAGCATCATGTTGAGTGTTCCAGGGAGATGACAATATCCTTCAGGTCAGCCCTACGACTGTGTGCTCGAGCCGAGCTAGTTTTCTGGGTGAAAGCTGGATGCTCTTAATGGTGTGAATCAGTGGGGGAAGGAATAAAGGTGTAAAGTTAACCCGTGAAGCAGTGAGAAGAGGTCAGGAGCCAACAAGTGATAGTCAATACCAGGGCGGCCCTCACCATGCGATCTCAGGCTGAACTGTGTCTGCTGTGGGACAGATCTGGAGAAGATGCTTAAACCCCACATGTGCCAAGTTCCTGCTCCATGACTTCAGGCGAGTAGTTAAACTACCTTGTACTTGGGCATCTCAGGAGTGAAATCTCTACTCCTAGCCATCTGGGGATGAGAGACTGGACATGTTAAGTATTAGACACAGTGCCTGGAGCTTGGGGGTGGGGGTGCCCAGTGAACAGAGTTAAAGGTGTGATTCCTGTCCAGTTTTTCTTGTTCTTTCTTCTTACATCTGTGGTTCACACATCTTGGGAGATGTCCATACATAGTTCCAAATTAGCCAGCAGTGCAGGGAAAGAAAATCAGAAACCAGTTAGTGCAGAGAGAAATCATGTCATACGTCGTTTTTCCTGTACTGTTCGAATTTCAGCTACTGGTTGGGTGTCATGGGCAACCAGACTCACAATATCATTATCAGTATACCACTGCTATAGTGATGAAAGATTGGGCTATTAATATTTACTGAAGCCCTGCCCCTGGCGAGGCCATGTACTAGGTGCTATGAGCAAGAAGGGCTCTGGGCGTGGTGTTTGACCCAGGAAGCTTTTAATCTTACAGGGGGAGCAAAATATTACATGAGTGACAAGGCTGGCTCTCTGGCATTATTCAAGAAATAATTGCCCCAGCAGAGATATTTGCTTATTTTCCGTCTATTTGTCTCGTGAGCAGATGCCACTGAGTCTGGTCTGAATGATGTGGGCCCTCTCAAGGAGCTTGCTAGCTCCACTTCTTGCTCAAGGGGCGGGAAAGAACAAACATGCAAGGAAAACATCTTACTGGGAAGATGGGAAAGAAGACAACTGCAGTCTCATCCGTCTAAGGAAAAGGGAAGCCAGAGCAGATGGTGAGATGCGGCAGAAACAGATTTTTGGGGCTGGCACAGCTCAATCTGAGAGGCTAAAAGCACATGGATGAAAAAACAAAATCCTCCAAAAGCTAAAGTTAAAATCCAAACTGATTCATCCTCCCTCACCCCATATTTCTAATTCAAATGCAAATGAGAAAGCATAAAAGTGAAGGAAGTTATTTCTTATTATAAAGAAATCTATGAGAAAAACTAGTAAAACCAAAAAGAGGAGCACATAAACCCAAAATCTATGCCGAACACTCAGCATACAAGAGCTCTCTCTCTTTTCAAAACTCACCACTTGTCTGAAACCGTATTTAGCACTTCACCCAGCCAGTGACGCAGCCCTCCATCTTTCATGCACCCAGCTGTCAGTCAGCAGCCATTTCCTAGTGACTTGCAAGGCGTGGTGTTACCGAGTGGGACATAGTTGTTTCTACTGGGGATAGATGAACAGCTGGGGGAGAGAGATTGAAATAATCTATAGTACAATATGGAAGTTTCTTGCAAAAGAAATTTTTTTTATAGTCAAATATTATGCACTGCCTACATATGCTCTTCCCAGTCTCCACTTCAGCCTTAGGAGATGAAATGTGACTGAGATTAACTAGTCACAATCATTTCATTCAGCTTGGACAGAGACTGATCTGGAAGTGATCAT
>NW_006433941.1:5453777-5486149 GCF_000325575.1 Pteropus alecto
AGTTTCCATAAACTTTCATTATGCTATGAAATCAAGATAAATAAATGTGGCTGGGCTGCTAGTTCCCCGCTTCTTTCTTGATGGAATATGGGTGTGATACTTGGAGGTGGGTAGCTATATCAAGATCATGAGGCCTCAACATGCAAAAATGGCAGAACACATATAGAGAAAGAGCTTGAATCTCTGATTATTAAAAAGTTGCACAGGCCAACTTCCAGGCTTCTTATTAGGTGGGTAAAAGAGGCCATTCTGTTACTAGCCCTCAAATACATCCTTAATAATAATTTCCATAAATAATTTTTAACAAAAATCATATTAATTGTTTAAAAATCTATTAACAAAAATACATATTTAATGAAGGAATTTTGGAAAATGCAAAAAAAGCACATAAAAGAAAAATCTTTTCCTCAAACATTTAGAGATATTATGTTTAACATTATGTTGTTGGTCTACTCCTACATTTTAAATGTATATGTATATTTTTAAAAGCAATTTGGGATCATACATTTTGTAATCTGCTTTTTTATCCTCTTAACAATTTGCCCTGAATGGCTTTTCATGTAAGCTAATATTTATTTACAACATAATTTTCAATTAAAAAAAAAAACAAAACAGAAAACTAAACCAAGGAGTAAAACAGCAAATTCCTACAAAAGGGCAATAATAGTCAGGGTCGTTTATAGAACCAGGAACCATGAGAAGCCTCACAGGATTTCAGGACTCATAGTGATAATGGCAGATAAAATTTGGAGACTATTTTTATTGAAATGAGGCAATTTTCACTTCCTCTGGGATTCTTTTTTTTTAAAGCTGTCCTGGAATGTTATTTCAGTCTTTTAAACTTTTAAAAAAGGGCAAAGGTATTAGATCCTACACCTATACAAACCATTGTGTTGTGCACAGCAACCCATCAGTCATTGCTAGCTTACCAACCTGGGAGCAGGCTCTGTGCTGATGGCAGCAGGTGGCAAGGAACTATGTAAGGAAGGCACTGCCTTTTGACAGTCGGGCACTATTGCCTCTCAGTCTGATGAGGCAATTGAGTATTGAACAGACCAGTCTTCGCTTTCACATTCTTCCTTCTACTATGGCTTTATCAAAGTTGAAACAATCTGTAGGCAACATAGTATACCTTAAAAAAATTAGAGAGGGAAGTAACTCCTCCCTCTGCTTGGCTACAACTACACATGTGTTTACTTCACTGATGGGAATCCATGGGAAGCCCAGATTTGCAAGCAGCAAAACACAAGGCTTCCTTTGCAGGCTCAGCAAATCTCTGAAGATTTGGGAAGGATTTTGAAAGGCATCTTGTCACATCTTCATCCATTAAAACAGAAATGTAAACACAGCTCCTACCAGGCGAATTTATAATCTAAATACACACCCACACATGAGAAGGGAAGACTAGAAATTACACTTAAGGGCAGGGCTTTTTTTTCTCCTTCTTCTAGAATTAAAAAAACAAGCCTTTGGAATTTCTAAATAGGCCACCAAGAGGTTGGTTACCAGGGTTACCAGATAAAACTCCAAGGGAATGTGGACCAGCACAGCATTACCAACCAGCAGATGCTTGGAGAATAGGTCCTGAGGGCATTGAGGTGGGGGTGAGGTGGAAACTGAAACTGGATTGGAGAGATTTAGTGACACAGAGACACTCACTTGTGACTCGAGATCCATGTTATGAGGTAGCTGGTTCTCATACCCTCTTGGGATAGCCCTCATGATGAGCCAGCCTATAGTAAATTAAGCAGAGACCCAAGAACTACCTCGGCTCAATATTAAGGAAAGGGTCTGAAAGCTCAGGGTAGTGAGTATATGAAAATAGATTCATTAGGTGAGACCAGAGACCCCATTTCAGAGGACCTTTACCTTCACTAATGCAAAAGGATAAGGGGGCAACTCTGAGAAGCTCAGTGACAGCTGTTTTCTGTACGTCAAGGCCGATGGTATGAGCTGCTGTCATGAAACTGGACTCCTTGGTATCGATGGGGATTATGTGGCAGGGGCCAGCCTTTACCCTTCAGAGGTCAGAAGATGTCATTACTATAGTCAGTGGCAAGGCTGGAGTGGCTAGTAGGACACCTCAGCCTGCAATGATGGCAGGAGACATGATGATAGTTTATAAAGCAGGGTATTCCAAGGACCAAGAGTGATAGAAGCCACACAGGTGGCTTGATTTGTACAATTAAAAAAATAAATGAATAAAAATAAAGAACTGGTAAACATAAGGCTGAAGTCAGCTGCAGCAGTAGGAATGGCAAGTCCTTACCTGGTTTCTAGATCTAAATTAGTCACAGCCTCAGAACCTATGGAAAGGAAGGAAGGCCAGATGCCCTTACAGAGGGATCTGCGAGAATATCTAATAGTCATCTATTTAACAGGACCTGCAGCTATTTACCAGGGTAACTCTTCAAGGGCAAAGGGGAATGCCCAGGTTTTTCACTGTTAGATTCAAGACCTGACTGACACTGAAACTAGGGGGCTGGAAACACTATTGGATCCTCTGGATAGAGCAGCGGCTTAAGGAAGCCATATCTGGCCCAAGTCCATCTCACAGTGATTTAAACTACCACCCTACTCCCCGCTCCTTTGTTTTCCTGTTCTTGGTTATGTAATTGGGTAGATATAATTCGAAACTGGTAGAAATCACAAATTATTTTTCTGCTCTATGTAGTAAGAGCCACTGTGACAGGAAGGGTCAGGTGGAGGATTCCCTGCTGAGACAGTACATCGGAAGCAATCTTGCATCCCAGGAAGAATTCCTGAGATTAGTACAACCATCAAGATGCAGATGTGGTAATCTCACCTGTCTGGCTCCTAGAACTGAAGAGGAATTTTAACTCAAAAGGCTAACCTTATAATCAGCTCTGCTTCTGTAGGTATGCTTGCCGCATAGGCCGTGGGGCAGGGTGACCTCAAAATTAACCGAAGACTCATCCTCCCTTTTGCTTGTTCTGTCTAAACAGTGAATGTAACTGCCTGTAACCCATAGCAACTCCCACACTCTGTAACCATCTGAGGACAAATTAACCAATCAGCCCATGCCAACTAAACCCTATAAAAGCAAGGTTGCCCCTGAGCTCAGGGCCCAGATCTTCAGAGCACTAGCTCCTCTGGGACCACTGGCGTAATAAACCTGAGTTCTCTAACTCTCCTAGTGCTGCTTGGTTTCTCGCTGGTCTGATTTTTGCAACATTTCTGCAACAGAACCACATGGATCATGGGATCCTGGTGGATGATGGTAGACATCAATAAAATTAACTGAGCAGTAAGTCAATCATAACTACTTTACCAGAGATGGTAAAGATCTTGGCATAGATCAGCATGGCCTCTAGCACTTGATGTATAACAATAATCTGGTAAATGTATTTTTCTTAATCTCCATTGGTATGGAATTATCTTTCACAAGGGAACAGCAGAAGTTCACGTTCATCCACTGCCTTTCCTGTGTTAATCCTTCTCTCTGTTGTACTACAGTCTCCCGAGATCATGATTACATTGAAATTCCACTGAACATCATGCTGATCCATATACTGATGACTTCATGATACTTTGGCCTGGGAAGGTGGCAGGTACTCCGGATGTCCTAGTAAGACATGTGCATGCCAGAGGTTGGGAGATAAACCCTATGAAGAATCAGAGTCTTGCCACATTGATGAAGTTTTAAGAGGCCCAATGGGCTGGGGCATTTCAGGACATTGTCTTTAAGGGAAGAGCTAGAATTTGTTGTACCCTGTATCTCCAACCACTAAGACAGAGGCTCAGTGGGACTCTAGATTTTAGAGGCAGGACATACTGCACATGGGAATACTTCTCCAATCCATTTTTGGATTGGAAAATTACTGTTTCCAAGTAAAGCCCAGATCAAGAACAGGTTCTACAGAAGAACCAGGCTATGATGGAAGCTACTATTATTACTCAGGCTATATGACCCTGATCTTATAGTTCTAGAGACAGTGTGGTAGATAAGGATGCTGTGCAGAGTCTCTGGAAAAGGAATATAGAATGTTTAGAGTGAATCTTTGAACTTTAAGTTTGACACAATTGTAATAATAATATATTTGTGTATCATTTATACTTCATAGCAAGCTTCCTCTGCTAAACCCTAAGGCCCATGTGTACTTTGCTTATAATTCCTCATTTTCTCTCTCTGACACTTATTTATATCCAGCCTATAAACTCTGTTTTGTCCTTGTACCTAGCACAGACTTGCACACACACAGTGGGGGCCTGATTAACACCTGATACTGTCCTTTTGTAGGGCATCCCTGCCCTCCCATGATAATTTTGTTTTTTACTTTGAAGTATCACATACATACAGAGAAGTACATAAAGCATAACGTGTACAACTTGATAAATTTTCACATAGCAAAAAAAGTGTACCTAGCACCTAGATCAAGATACATAACATGACAAGCATTGCAGAAGCTACTCTTGTGTCACCTCCCAGTCACCACTCTCCCCAAGAGTAACCACTCTCCTGACTTCTAATGCCACCATAGATGAGTTTTGTCTGCTTTCGAATTTTAAATAAATGGAATCCTACAGCAAATACTTTTTTTCTTAGCTTCTTTTGCTCAACATTATGTTTGTGAAATTAACCCAAACCAGGTGAGTAGTTGTAATTCATTCATTGTCATTGATGTAAAGTAACCTATTATGTGACTATCCCTCTATCCATTCTACGTTGGATGAGCATTTAGGAAGTTTCAAGGTTTGGGCTATTACAGATAGTGCTTCTACAAACAACCTTGTGTATGACTTTTGGTGCCCATTTGAAGGTCTGGGAATGCAGTCACTGGGCCACAGATGTGCTTGTGTTCAGCTTTAGTAGATACTGCCAGTTTTCTAAATTGGTTATTCTAATTTACACTCATATCTGTAGCATATGAGAGTTCCAATTGCTCTAGATCCTTATCAGCACTTGATATTACCTATTTTTCACATTAGTCATTTTGGAGGTGTGTATCTGTATCACCTTCCAAAATCTTTTATAAGACAGGTTGGGGATAGGCAACAGGAGGAAGATGTTATGGCAGTTTGTGATTTACAAAAATCCTGTCCCACATGATTTTCTTATTGTGACTTTGACGCTCCTCCCATCAAGAGATGGGATTTGTGTTCTGTCCTTTGAGTCTGGATGGGCTTGGGGTTATGGCCTAAGTGACACTGCAGCTTCTGAGGCCATCATAAAAAAGCAGAGATAGCACCAGATATAAACCCTAGCACATATGGTCAAATGATCTTTGACAAGGGTACCAATACCATGCAATGGGGAAAGGACAGTTTATTCAGTAAATGTTGTTGAGAAACTGGATATCCACATTCAAAAGAATGAAGTTGGACCCTTATCTTACACCGTATACAAAAATTACCTCAAAATAGATAGAAAACCTAAATGTATGACCTAAAACTATAAAAAATCCTAGAGGAAAACATAGAAGGAAAGCTTTTAACATTGGACTTGGCAATGATTTCTTGGATATCACAACAGAAGCACAGGCAACAAAAGCAAAATAGACAGTTGGTACCATATAAAACTTAAAAAAACATTTGTGCCTCATAGGACACAATCAACAGAATGAAAAGGCAACCTACAGAATGGAAGAAAATATTTGCAAATCATATATCTGATAAGGGACTAAACTCCAGAATACATAAAGAATTCCTACAAATCAATGATAAAAAAAAGATAACCCAATTAAAAAATAGGCAGAGGGCTTGAATAGACATATTTCCAAAGATAATATACGACTAGCCAACAAGCACATGAAAAGATGCTCAATATCGCTAATAATCAGAGAAATACAAGTCAAAATATTTACTAGGACAACTATTATTTTTTTAAAAACCAGAAAATAAGTGTTGGTGAGGATGTGGAGAAATTGGAATCCTTGTGTACTGTTGGTATCCAAAGTGGTCAGATTCATAAAAATAGAAAGTAGAATGGTAATTACCAGAGGATGGAGGGAGTGGGAAAGGGAAGCTGTTATTCAACAGAGTTTCAGATTCATAAGATATAAAAGTTCTTGAAGTCATTTTAACAACAATGTGAATATATTTAACACTATCGAACTATGCACTTAAAAATGATTAAAACATTCCATTTTATGTTATGTGTTTTTAATTAGAATTTAAAAAATGAAAAAGTAGTACAGCTTCTACCTGGTTCTCCTGGGACATTCACTCTGGGAACACTGTAGCCATGTTTTCAGGAAGCCCAGACTAGTCCTGGCAGAAAGACCACATGAGAGGACTCAGCTGAGGTCCCTGCCACTAACTAGCATCAATCACCAGATGGTGAGTTAAAGCAACAGTACGTTGCCCGAATTCGTGTCTTCCAGCTGAGGCCCTGACAAGGTGGAGCAGACATGAGTCAATCCCTTTATGCATACCTTGGTGCCTGACCCACAGAATCCATGAGCACAACAAAAGGATTATTTTTGGCCAGCGAGCGTTGCAGTGGTTTGTTTTCAGCAACAGTAGCTGGAACAGGTGTTTAGAAATCACTTTTCTCAGGGGGTTCTTTCCTCATTCAGTGCAGGGTTTCCTGAAAGGGATTTGAAGGGCAGCAATGGCTAGTAACAGAAGACTGAGCCTTATTCCCTTCTGCTTATTTATAGTCACTTTCCAAGGACAAGTCTTGGGTCACAATCCTCAGCTTAGTTCCCTCACAGTTGAAACAGCAACCTGGGGCTGAGGTGTCCCGGCTTCTGTTGCTCCTGCCTTGCTTCTCAACAGACTTGCCTTTCCCTCTGGCAACATTGATTTTGCCCTAGAGCTTTAGAGTTCCCTATATCAGGAGATCACCAGCACAGTACCTGTTGTCTTAATATGGACCTGAGTGTGTTTGGGTAGGTCTTAGCATTTCCTCTCAGCCCACCTTCCCAGAATGAGACGCTCCTGGGTTTCCTCGTTTGGAGGGAGCAGGTGCAGGAAGGAGGGATAGCTACTGAGGGACCTAACACAGCTATCACCCAGATCCCAAACAGCACAGGGACAGTGAAGGAAGGAGGCCTAGTGCTGCTCATTCTTTCAGAGAATGCTCTCTGCCCTTGTGTAGCCCTGCAAGGCTTAGCCCCAAAGAGGGACACATCAAACAGTAAGAACCACCTGTGTTCAGATGTCTATGACCACTTAATCACTAAATCTTATTTCCATACATTTGAAATTCGTTATTGCCCGTTGTCTTTCAAAAAAATTTTTGTCTGATTTTCTATGGGTTTTTAGTGGATTCTTTTGAATTTCTGGATGATAAACCTTATTACCAACAGTCGATGATGGTTGTGTCTCTTGCTTCTAATCTTTATAATGCTTACTTCTTTTTCTTATTCTATTTAGTTGACTGAGACCCCCTGAATAATGGTGGATAATAGCTTTAGTAGCTGCTGTCTTGTTCTTGACTCAGTGGGAATATGGTGAGTGTTTTACCACTAATTTGCTGTGGGTTTTTAGTAGAAACTGTAAGTTAAGGAAATTTTCATCTATTTTTAGTGATTAGCTTGTTTGTGATTTTCTTGATGAACTTAATTTATTGGTAAGTTTAACTTTGGTTCAATAGACAGTCTGTAAGACTGGAAATTCTCAAAATTCTATTAGTTGGTGACTGGATAAAGAAAGGTTTGCCTATGTAACAAAATTCTCCCCAATATGGAAGTGTGTCTGTTGAGTCTGAAGAGCTGCTAGATGGCCCATAAGGGAAATCCTACTGAGGACATCGCCTCTACTCCTTCCATGTAAAATCCTATCACATAACTCTGAACATCAGTCTCTTTATTAATAAAAGGAGGGAGTGAGACTAGGTTTCTGGCCATAAGATCCTATGGCTACGAGTCTCTGAGGCTTTAAAAGGGATGGTAAACTGGACGGTAATATATTTTCAAGTCTCAAAATAGTTATTTGGTGGTGGGATTATGGGTACTCTTTATTTTTTAGGAGTGCTTTAGTGTTGTTTTATGGCCTTTTTCATAAAGAAGTGTGTGTATGTGTGTGTGTCAGGGGGCATGTTTTAACCGCAAATGGTATACTACACCATTCTGTGTTCTACCTGGGAAAAAAAAAGAATTGGGAAAACTGGATTTAACACTCTGAGTTTGGAGGATTACTGAGGGATGAACATCCATGTCTGATCTTCCGTGGTCCAGCTGTGGGTTCTGTTTTTCCATCCTGTTTCTGGAGCTTAAGCAAGCTGCTCTTTGACAGGTAAACAGAAGCCCTGTGATTGGGCTGCCAAAGAAGTGGACTGAACTGGACAGAAAAGGCCACTGCTCTCTAACTTACCCAAGTCTTTCACCCTGGTCCAGCAGCCAGCAATAAGCAGCGGGCAAATGGTAGCCTTCCTCCTTCCCTGCACAGACGTCTTATGAGCCACAAGACCAAGTATGGAGCAGTAGAAAGTCATTCTGAAAATTGTGTGAAGAAATATATGCTCCAATCCTCCAGCTGCCTTTCATCGTGAAGTGTTGGTCAAATGCTCACAGATCCTTAAGCCAGCCAGACAGAGTTCAAATCTTAGCCACACCACTTATGTGACCTGGGTATGTATGTAACATCTGTGTTCTCAAGAATAAATCTGGGATAATAATAAACATATTTATGTCAGAGAGCTTGTGAAGATTAATCCACGAAGGGGACTTCACATTATGCCTGGTACACAGTAAGTTCTCAATAAGTGTTAGCAGTCGTAATGAAGAGGATGATAAAGGCAGTGATGATGGTGATGATGATGGTGATTGATAGTGATGATGGTTATAGTAATAGTTTTGTGTTGGTCTCAGCCTATTGATAGTGATGCTAAACAGAACCCTGGGGCACTCACTTGAGCCCGTACCACTTGTGGCAGCCTCCACTGGCATTTCCTCTTTCAGAGCCAATGCTGTGGTTGGACCTGCTTTTGTGGTTCTTATTATGATTGCAAGATGCTCCTCAGCAATAACCATCAGGGAACTTTGAAAAAACAAGGTTTATTACTCACAGGTTCTAGAGGGTACATGGCATGCCAGGGCCACACAGTGAGGTCACAAGGTGAGAGAGAGAGAGAGAGAGAGAGAGAGAGAGACAACGAGAACCTGAGGTTCTGCTTTAATTGAGGTTGAAGGTGGGTGCCTAGGGTTTTACAAGTTCATTCTTTATTGACAAATATAAAACATAAGAGCAAGAATTAGGGTTCCAGAAGGGAAAAGGGGGGGTCACGCAAGTGGACAGTTATCTAGGTCACCCAGAGTTTTCTAAACGGGGAACTTTGAGGGTTGGGCGACCTGGCTCTTTATCTAGTTGTGTAGCTAATAACTGTGTTACACAGTTGGTGATATATTTATTTCAGATGGATGTCTTTGAAATGGGTGTCTTGGCAGTCCAAAGCTTAATGTCAAGCACTTATGCTACAGTAAGAGTGGTGATTGTTGATTGTTATTAACACCTTTGGGCCTATTTCTATATCAGGAAAAGGAGAGGGTTTGACTAACTAGTCGTTATGGCCCTATAGGTCTCGAACTGTGCTGCCAGGTTTTAGTCTGCCATATTCATCCATACTTCTGGGCTAGAGATTTAAAGAATAGTGACCCACAAACCTGTCCATCTCTCCAGAGAAAGAATGGGTATTCTCTGAACATTTATGAGGGAAATTTCCCCTCCTTGTGTAGCCAGTGAATCAGCTGTTTGACTCTAGAAGGCCCGAATCCCATGTTTTAGAGTTGGTTAATTTCACAAATTTACAATCACATAGCAGATCTTCTAGTTTCCTCACTCTTCACCAGTGAGGCCTGTCTCCTAGAACCACCTGGATAAAATCCTCCGCACTGGTCTCTGACTCCACCCCCCACCCTCACAGTGATGCTGCGAAGCTGGGGTTGGTTTAGGACCTCTGTTCTGTGGCTAGAAGCTGAGGTTGGAGGGGTGGGTGGGCTGAGCAGCAGTGACCCACTACAGCCCCAGGACAGCAATGTTTGCTGGGCGCTGTCCTTGCCTGGGACAGTTCTGAGGGCGGGATGTGAATTCTCTGTTCTGTCCTCAATTTTCATTTCTGGACTTGTTGATGATTTTGGAATTTCATGGAAAAAAGAAGAGAGGCAGAGGTGACTGAGACACACTTGCGGCTTATAAACAGCTGTGCCACTGGGGAGAGAAGGCCATGGGAACCCTGCTCTTCTGGTTCTTGCTGCCCCACCCCTCCTCCTCCCAAGAGAGGGCATCGTAGAAAGGGGAACAGGTTTGTCTGATGGAGCAGCTGAAGACTCACCATCAAGGGAGCACAACTAGGTGAAGAGTCCAGGGCAAAGCTGTAAGTCATTGCCCTTCCTGTTCTCAGCAGACTTTCTGACATTTGACATCCTTTCTCCACTATGGGAAGATTACTGTTGCTGTCCTTTAAAAAGCCCTTTTCTTCTTTTTTTGCTCCTCCCACCTGAGCCTTAGGGATGGTGATGCTGACTGGCGTAGGCCCAAGATGATTGATTACATGAAAGAGAGAATGGATTCTGATTTTGAAGGGATTAAGAAGAAAAAAAAAAAACAAAAACCAAAAAACAAGCATCTCTATTTCTGTTTGGACCCTCGTCAGACTGCATACAGTCTGCCCTGCTGGATATGAGCGGCCCGTCCAAACAAAAAGATTGGAGAACTAAGCACAGTTGACACCCCTCCCTGTCCAAGAAGTCTTCCAAATTTCTTCCGAAAAAGAAATTTTTAATAAAAGATCTTTGAAAAAACAATAGGTCTCAGCCTAAATACATTTCAATAAACTTTGGACATGGCCTGGCAGGTTTTTTTCCACCTGCTGTTCAGAGCTTCCTTTGAATATGCCGGTCAGGGCAGCCCTTGAAGATGAAATGCTCAAAATTTTATTAACCAGGCTGACATCCCTGGAACCACTTTCTTGAATGGATATAAGGAGGATTGGACTGATGAGAATGAGATAGAGAAAATCCAAAGGAAAATTTTCATGAGCATTTTAAACTCGTAAAATGAAGGCGCAGTCCAAGTCCCACTTCCCCATCAGGAGCTTGGTCCGCACTTGCTGGATCTTGCAGAGCACTTTCTTTGCGCTGTATCCAGCCTGAGCCCTGGCCAGCTGTGCTGGCACAGAATTGGGCTAGGATGAGGGCAGAGTAGATCCTCCTCACAGCAAAAAGCTCAAGGCTGGGCCACAAGATCTGTGCCCACCCAGCGGTGACAGAGGAGGCTGCTAAACAGTTATGGTTTACCCGGTGCCTTGTTCCTAATGAGAGGCTGGAGAATGCTGTTTCCATTGTAGCATGTCCCTCCTAGAGTCCTCATGGCATTTTAAAACTCCAGCTACTGCTATTCGACAACCTACACATTAGTAGAGTTATTTGACTACTGTGAATTAGTCATCCCTCCTACTAATCTATAAGCTTCCCGAGCATCAGACTCTCACGCAAACTCTGAATCAGGTATTCAGGGACTCCAGACACTTCTCCAGGTTCTCCAGGTACTGGTCCAAGTACTTAGAGTCTCCAGATAACTTGGGAACTTCTCCACAACACCTGCTCCAGACACTTAGCTAATGCTGAGCACATTAATCAATTTGTTAACCAGTCACTTTCTCCCTTTCTCCCCAAACCGGACTCCCCAGTGATTGCTCAGTCAACATATATTTATCTTCCCTGGGTGCCCAATGCTGTTCTAGACACAGGGGACGCAGGTGTGAACAAGACAGACGAGGTCCTATGCTTCTGGAGCTGGAGCTCCTTGTGGGAGGAAAGTAACAAGCCAACAAATACATAAGACAACTTCAGATAGGAATATGAGGGTTAAGAAGAATGTGGGGCGGAACACTGTGACGAAGATTGATTGGACCTCCTTTTCCAGGGAAGAGACATTTGACTTCGGCCTGAATGTTGAGAAGACTGGTCAGCAGTGGGGCAGTTGGGGACAGGCAGGGAGAGGGGGCGGTGTGCTGAGCAGGGAGCTCCAGCTCCCAAGAAAGAGACATTGTGGAAAGGGTGCAGCTGCGAGGTGCAAAGGGTGGAACGCACAGGGATACCGTAGGATGTTGGGTTGCTTTGATGTTCATAAAGGACCTCTATAAACACCTTGTCTTCATTTGCTCCTCATAATAGTTCTGGGAGGTAGGTAGGTGGGATAAATGAAATTCAGCAATTGCAAGGTCCACATTATCAGTAAAATGAGCTTTCATAGTCTTCCCTATCTGTGTAGAAAAACGAGGACAATTCTTTCTAAAGATTGTCTTCACTCTGAAAAGTGCTATGAAATTAGTGTGTTTCTGTAATTAGGACAGTTGCAACTGAACAATACACATAGGCTATTGTCTGCTCCTCAGCTCAGCAATAGACTATTCACGTTTGAGTAAGGCCCATTTGTCTTGGTCTAAATGTCAAGGTTTATGTTAAATTGGATTTCTGAGGCTGCATTAGTGTGTGCCACTTGGGAGGGAAAGCAGCCAGTGCAAACAGCCCTCCTGTGCTCCATCCAGCCTGACCCAGTTCGGCAAAATAGGGCCAACTGCAAACCCAATCACAGGAACATAGGGTGAGCGCCTGATGTATGGCAAGCAGGGGCGCCAAACTCCTGGAACCTGCACCCACAGAGGAAAAGGCCGAACAAAAAATGGGAGAGTATGAACTATGCCCAACACACAGTGGGGACAGATCCCCACCACTGCAGCCTGGGCCTGGCTTTGTTCTCAAGGCCTTGTTTCAGATTTCAACAGGGAATGGCTATTGAATTTTCTCTACCAGTTCAGTTGCTCACCTGGGTGGTGACTGGAGTGTTCTCCAGACCCAATCAAACAGCACAGATTTTCTTAAAAGCCCAAGGAAGGGCCCAGGTCAGGAACTGGGGCTTGCTGCAAGTGCCTGCATGCAGGTAGGGAGTGGCAGCGAGAATTATAGTCTGAGAGATAAACCTGGGGGGGTGGCAGGCAGGGTGGAGTGCAGCTGGGCTTGACTAGGAAGCACAATGTTAAATAAATAGCAGCAACCATATTCTGAATACCTACTGTGTGCGAGATCTCAAATGAGTTTCTTTTACATATATTATCTAATTTAATCGTTTAAAACTTTACATTCAGGGACAGATCTGCATCTCCTACCACATGCTGTGTATTGTACTAGGCACTAGGGATACAGGAAGGAGCAAGAAAACTTTCAAGACTTATTATTTGGGGCCTTCTAAAAGGGGACGAGAAAGACAATATATAAACAAAAACATAACTTCAGATTGCGAAATTATCAGCTCTAGCTTTGATTCTCAGCTGTACCCTGGGGGAAGACAACTGCCTAGTTGTTTTCCAATATCTAAATTCTTCTGTAGCAGTAGAACCCAAAGTTTTATCTGCATGCATGGTCAAAACAAAGAGCTATTTTTCCAGCCTGTTTGTGCTAGGTGAAGCAGTTGACTAAGTTGTGGCCAAGCTGAAATCATATATAAAATTCTAGGAAGTATCCTTAAAGGGACAGTGCTGACCTTCCTCCCTTCTTTTTGCTGCCTGGAATATGAACATAATGGCTAAAGCTCCAGCAGCTATTCTTGGACCACGAAGGAAATATATTTATTTATTTTAGTCTATGGTTCTTTGAGGGTTTGATTTCTATTATTTGCAGCTGAACTTAATCTTAACTAATACAATCCCCCTCCCTAACTGTAAGTTTGGGCCTCTTCCTTAGCTACAAGATGGGACTGATTATGCTATCTACTTCATATGGCCGCGCTATTCCAGTGGCTTTCAAACCTGAGCATGCATCAGAACTACCTTGAGGTTACTAAAACACAGAGTGCTGAGCTTCACCTGCAGAGCTTCTGACTCAGTAGAACCTTGAAATATGCATTTCTAGCAAGTGTTCAGATGCTGTTGCTGGTCAGAGACCATGCTTTGTAACTGCCGCCCCATGTGAGCACCCCGTCCCATGCTGTGCAGCCCCCAGGAAGGAACACAATGGAGGCCTAGACTGCACACCCCAGGGTAGCACATCTGCTCAGCATCCTGTCATTCATTCTGCTGGTGGTGACTTCTTGCCTCTGTGCCTACTCGTGGGCCTCTTAATCCCTGATTTCTGGAGGAGTGAACCTGACTCACATGCTGTTTGTAGAGGGTTCCAGTGCAGGGCCTGCGGCCCATCCCCAGGAGGGACCTCTGTGTATGACCCTGGTCAGTGGCCTACTCTTCTCCCTACAAGGAATCGACCCCCTATTCTGATGAGTCAAGGAGTGACCTGTTGTTTGGGCCATTCTGCAGAAGCACTACCTTCAGGGCTCTCCCTTCTGCCACCATATGTCATCCTGCTATATGTGGTGGTGAGTGGGTGGGGACAGCTCCCTGGCCTAGGGCTGCCACATGGTAAGCGGGACTGGGATGTGCTCCAGACATGTGCACCTGCTATAGGAAATGTCATACCCATACTTAGGAGTCTTGTGAAAGGTAGAGGGTGAATCTCAAGCCTGGGATGTCCTTTTTCCACCAGCCAGTTCAGCGTTGCTCTGCTCTGTGGACGAGCTTGCCCTCTTATCTGAGAGGAGGCACCTTCGTTCTCTCATCAGCTCTCCAGAGGAAGACTGATTATCTCCTTAGGAAGCCTGGCACCAGTCTACATCATGAACCTAAACCTAGGACAGCTCTCTGCCTCACTCTCTCCAAGGCCTGCCAGCTTCATGAGGGAGTAGATGTTAAGATCACACCACTGCATGGCATGGGGCAGTACTAAGAGGACCATTGAGATGCACACACATCTTTGAACTAGTGACTACAAGGGCAGGTTCCAGTTCAAATTCTCCTTAGTTGTATGACCTGGGGCAAGGGGCTGAACTTCTCTGAGCCTCAGCTTCCTTCTTTATAAAATGAGGTAATAATAGTATCTATAAACTGCATCAATTGAGGTGCTTGGTTGTAACATAAACTAGCTCTGCTAATTTAAGCAGAAAAGGTTAAATTAAAATTTTATTAAATTTTATTGTGCCCCATTAAAAACATCCTCTTCAGAGGATGTTGACATACACTTTAGGTGCCAAAAGGCAGGCACAAGAATATTCCTAGCAGCACTTTCATCTGTCATAGCTCAAACTAGAAACACCAAATGCCCATGCACAACAGAACAAGTGAACTGATCGTGACACAGTCAGACCACATAGCAAGGAGAGTGAAGACACCTCAACTACATACAATAGTATGCATGCCTCTCACCTGATGTAATACTGAGTGGAAGAAGCAGATACAAAAAGAGTTCATGCCGTGTACTTTCGTTTATATAAAGCTCAGAAACAAGTGAAACAGATCTAGAAATTAGATGGGGGACTCTTTGCAGGAGGAGGGTCACCAGGGCACTGGCTGAGTTCTGTTTCTTGATCTGGGTTCTGGTTACTCTGTGTGTTCACTATGTCAGAAGTCATAAAGCTGCACACTTAGAGTTAGTAAACTTTTCTGTAAGTACATGATGTTTGGATAAAAAGTTAAATTTGATTTTAAAGAGGGGCACTTTTGTTTATTCACAAAAGCTCTGGGGGGTCAGCGAGCTGGACCTGACAGGCTCTGTAGTCCAGAACAATGGCTGGAATTCTGGCATGGAGCTAGTCCAGGGAGGGCACCTCCACCGCTCCTGAGCCAGAGAGGCTGGGTTCAAATCCCTCTGCTAGTCTTTAGTTCTCGGACCCTGGACAAGTCGCCAGACTTCTCTGAGCCTCTGCTCTCAGCTTATATCACCATCACCATCAACACTGGATGCTGTCCCAGGTACAAGGGCCACTCATTGTGGAATGGGTCCTGGGTGGCCTGCTCCTTGGCATCACAGCTCCTAGACACAGAGGCCAGGGTGAGTGTGTCTGTTTGGCCAGCCCCAGACACATGCCTGTGCCCTGGTTCCTTGGGAGGCAAGGACCAAGTTCTGGCACAGGGGTGGTCTCTACTAGACAAGGCAGATAATTCCCCCAGAGGCCCCCAGGGATTCTGATTACTGATCTAGGAGAGGTTGAAATACTGCTGTTGTTATTTTTAAGCTCCCCCAAATGATTCCAAAGTGAGTCAGAGCTGAGAACTGCTTCCCTGAATCTTTATCTTTCAATCCTGAAAAATTTTTAATGGGGCACAATAAAATTATTCAAATGCTCCAGAGCCTGTTCTGTTCAAATCTAGCACTAATATACCTTGCTTTACATTAACCTAATGTACAGTCACCTAAGCTTAGCAAACTCAGCCCTTGTGGCATCATTTGCCAAAAGACTTGCTAAATAAAGACTGTTTTTAAGTGTACTTAAGCAGTTAAAATGTGATTCAGTTTCACTGTATTATAACTGCCTTAAATAGTAATTTCCAAACAAGGTGACATTAGGTACACATAAAATGGTTATGTTTGGGAGCCTGAAGGAGCTATTTTGGAGGCTTTGATGGTCTGGTGATCAGCCAGCCATGCAAGACCAGGTTCCCTAGGTCTCGGCTGTACCTGGGTTTCATGGAGCATTAAAAAGAAATAAGGAAATGAGGAATAAAGGCAGCTAATTCTGGGAACAAAGCTAAGATTCATGATCCTTCATAAATTGCCAAAAACTGGGTGGCTTACAATGACACATCTATTCTCTCATGGTTCTGGAGGCCCAAAGTCTGAAATCAAAAGTGTAGGCAGGGCTGCACTCCCTCTGAAAGCTCTAGGAGAGGAACCCTCCTTGCTTCCTTCAGCTCCTGGTGGCTCTGGACATTCCTTGGTTTGTGGCTTCATCACTCCAATCTCTGTCTTGTCTTCACGTGTCTTCTCCTCTGGGTCTCTATCTCCCCTTCTATCTCTAACAAGGACACTGCCATTGAATTTAGGACTCACTCGGGTCATCCATGATGATCTTATTTCAAGATCCTTCATTACATCTGCAGAGACCCTGTTTCCAAATAAGGTCACCTTCACATATTATGGGATGTGACATATCTTTGGGGAAATAGCTCAGCCCACTAACCTATTTTTGTTCAAGGTGCATTTCTACATTGAACCTAGATTGGTTCAGGGTTTGGAATCAAAAAATATGCTTTGGCCTACGTCTGGATTCCAGATTTGGCAGCATATCAACTTCTGAATGTTTCTTCTTAGAGATGGCCTGTATTAAGCTTGGGCCAGGATTCTCCAACCCATGCTCTGCTTCTCATGGGTTGAGTTCGAGGGTTTGGGTGGGAGGCACATTTAATATGCAGACTCCAATTAAGTAAGTCTGGGTAGGGACAGTCTGCATTTCTAACAAGTTCTCAGGTGATGCCCATGCTGCTAGCCAGGGCCCACACTCTGAGTAGCAAGGGTCTGGTGAGCATGAGAAACACCTGAGTCCCACCTCTAGCAATCCTGATTCAGGAGACCCATTCTCTCCAGGGGATGGAGAGGCAGGTAGCCTTCAATCATGTCTTGAGAACTTGGCTTGGCAGCCCCTCCTCCATGCTCATGAACAGGTCAAGACTGAGCCCAGTTGCTGAACCCCCAGTCTTTTACTCCAGAGAAGCCTTTGGAATCCTGGGGGCACAGGGTCACTCCTGCTTTGGTTAAGAATTCTAACAGAGCCAATGACCTTTCAGGAAAAATATACACTCTCCCTGCCTTCTACCTCCTACAACCCTGCCCTTCAACCCTCTCTCTCAAATTAAGTTCACACTCCTGTACTCAGATGAGTCTTGACTACATCCTCCCGACCCTGCGGCCTCTTCTGCCAGTTGCTTCCTTGCTCACCGTTCTGAGAGTATAGCAAGGTGACCAGCACAGGGACAGCAAGATCATCAGAGAACAGGGAAGAGACCATTGGATATGTTCAACGGCTCCCAGAAAATCATGTAGTTTTCTCAGTTGCATAAGCTGACAGCCCTTGGCAGTACAGCAAATGCAAGTTGTCCTCCTTGGTGGACAGTGCCCAAGGAGCACGACACAGAGACCTTGGGGTATAGGAGTCTTGTGTGCTCTGTCAACCCTGCCTAGGGACCAGGAGGTGGCTGGGAGAGGCTCATCTAAATGCAACTCAGGTGGAAATGATCATCTTTTATTTAGAAAAGAGTGTGGCCTGCCTCTTCACAGATGGTACACAATGTCCCATCAGGCAGAAGATAGGAACTAGCCTGGCCCAGAGACCAAATGGCTTGAGAAAAAATGAGGGCAGACACCTCAAAGCTGTGCACTGATTGTCTTTTAACTTTGAGATTGCCCATGCAACTGCGAGAAGGAAACTTAATTTATTATCTTAAAAGAACCACACATCCCATTTATGACCCTGACAGCGTCTGGCTGTCTATCACTTTAATTTGTCATGAGATGGAATAGCAGACATCAATATTATCTGTAAACAACTACAGATTCCTTTAGAAGAAAGTCATACTCCATAGAGGATATATTTATCCATGACTTATTTCTCTTTGATTTGCCAGCCCCTGTTTTGATTTTCCTCACCATTCTGTTTACACTGGGTTAATGGCCAACCATAAGTGCCTTGCCTAATGTTTGGCTGATGTCAACATTGACATTTCCAGGAATGTTTCCAAACCAGGCATCTCTGGATGATTTACCACATCCCTTTCTCGGCTCCCCACCACCCTGGGACCCCAATACAGAAGTGGCTATTTTAGGCAAGGGAAAATGAGATGGCAAGATTTTTCCTAAAGGTAGTCAGGTCTGATTTGGAGTGAAGGAGCTCTGTACCATGCCAGAAGGACAAAACATAGCGCCTCCTCCTCGATGATGGTCCTGCATATCCACCCCATCCATTGCTGACTTATGGGCAGAAGAGAAGGAATGGAGGGAGAAGAAATATGGTGATTAGTGATTAGTGTTCTTCGATATTAGGCGGAACTGGCCCAATGGGTGACAATCACAGAGAGGAGACTAATTCCACAAAAGGAATTACTTCTGGAAGTAATGAGTTCCCTGTCACAGAAGTTATGCAAGCAAAGACAAGATAAGGGGACCATTTCTACTTATGCATTGCTGTAAGAGCAAAAGAAATGGACCCTGACCTTGAGGATTCTAAGTGTCCACCAGAGAGACAGGGTGGAAACTGACAGTAAAAGTGAATATCAAGGGTGTGCTGATGGATGCGGACAGTTGCTGTTTTTCAAATGAATTTCCCCACCAGTCCTATTTCCTTTGGGAAAGTGCCTCTCCACTACCACGTGGCCCTGGAGGGGCTGTGGGTCACGTTGTCCTGCCCCACCTAGTGGGGCTTTGGGATTCCGCGCTCCCAGGAAACCAGAGCCAAAAGGAGTAGAAGATAGAGTTCCAAGGACACCACCTGAACCCAGAACCAGCTGGGTTACATGAGCCTGTGTGAGCTGGGTTTTCTGTGATTTGCAGAGTGCCGGCTGGTATGCCAAGCAATTACTAAATTGCATGGCATTTCTTTCAATTATTGGAGTTCAGCGATGGGAGAGGAGGGAGATGGAGTACTTTGGAAAGTTTTGCAGAAGAGTTCCTGATGAATGGTAATGTCTGGATCATCAGGGAGTGGAAAAAAACACACTAGTGACTGCGCAAGATCAGAAATGTGCCCACAGGTGGCTCTCTGTGGGAGGAGCACAGATATTGGCACCTAAGTGATTAAGGGTTTGTGGGAGAATGAGGGAGACTCATCTGAAAAAATGGCTGGGCTCAGATGACCACAGTGTTGACAGTAAAACCAGCCCTGTTGTACCAGCATGATTCCAACTGTGACATTGTAAAATTTAAAATTTGTAACAATAACTAATAGGGTCATTGAGAAGTGCTTTAAAAATGGTCCAAGGAAACTTTTCAAGTGACTCTGTCCCTATGAAGTAAAGAGGAGATCGTAATATGCCTGTATCAGTTATCTACTTCTATGTAAAACATTACCACAAAATTTAGTGGCTTGAAACAACGATGAACATTTATTATCTCATGCAGTTTCTGTGGGTCAGGAAATCAGAAGAGGCTTAGCTGAATAGTTCTGGCTCGGGGTCTCGCATGAGGATACAGCTGGGGCTGCATCATCTGAAGGCTGGACTGGGGCTGAAAAGCCACTTCCAAGGTGGCTCACCCACAAGCTGGCTATTGGTTGGGGGCCTTAGTTCCTCACAACCTGGACTTCTCCATAGTATTGGCTTCCCCAGATAATGATCTAAAGAAAGCAAGGCAGAAGCCGCAATGTATTTTATGATCTAGCCTTGAAGTCATTTCTGCAATATCTTGTTGGTTCCCAGGTCAGTCCTACTTGGTGGGAAGGGGACTCCATCAGGACATAATTATCAGTCAAGAGACAAGGCATGGAGCTGCTGCCACAGTGCTGTATCGTTAGCCCCACTTGGGAACACTTAGTCCTCACTCATGTGGTTTGATTCAAGAATAGTTAGAAATGTCTCAGCTTTTCAATACAAAGAAGTAGGCTGACCCTTCAAATTGTGCCAGACCGGTCATTTTAAGCACAATTGAGTGAAAGGCCAAGATAAAGTTTGCATCAGCTGCAAACTTGTCTACCTCACATTTTCGACCTCTCACTGGTATAGACAGTTTTGTCTACCGCACATCTCCATCAGTCCCATGTGGGTCCTGTGGAGTTGCTGGTCACATCATCCTCTGGATGCAGGGGTAAGCATGGGACCCAGGTCTGGCCAACTGTGGTGTCCCATTTCCTTGCCCAGAATTATTGGTTCAAGGAGAGAGCAAGTGACCAAGCAAAGCCATCAGAATCTCTCCACGAAATTCTGTATGTGGATTCTGGGAGAGAGAAAGGCTCTCTTTTAATCTGACATCATGAACTGAGAGTCTACTGTGTATGCTCGAAGCTATCAATGAATGCCAAAAGAAAGAAAAGAGGAGAGAGAGAGAGAGAGAGAATAAGAGAATGAAGATTTGAACACCTGACTGGTAGATCCATTTTTGTTCTCTCCAATGTGAGACAAAAAGTGACTAATCCCTGTTTCGAAAGTTTTGTTTGTTCATTTTTGCTTCCCTTCATTTGATGTACAATTCCATCACCATAACTAGAAAATAATGGGCTTGTAGCAGTTACAAGCAAGTGCAGAGCAAATTTCACTTCTTTACTATAGCCTTAAATGGACCAATGATCCTTACCCTGCTCTCTCCAGCCCACAAAAACAAGCCCTTCCTCCACCACCTAAGGAAAGAAACTAACAAAAATTAGGGCAAACAGGCCTGAAAGTGAGCCACAGCTGCCTCATGGTTTGCCCTCAAACATTTCAGGTTCAAAGTGACCCTGGCCAGATTAATTTTCTCGAAGTCCCCTCAGTCCTAAAGTTCTGTGAGGGTAAAGACTGTGATTTCTGTTTTCACAGGCTGCTTCTGCATGGGCATTTACAAAGAGGCATTTGAGAATGGCTTCTTAAATAGACTAAAACACATAAAGCTTGTTCTTTTAATAATAGCCAGTGTTGAATGAGTTCTAACTATGACGCAGGCCTTGGGCCAAGTGCTTTATCTACAATATTTCATTTAATCACCACACCAGGGGGAGGGAAGTTTCTATTATTATCCTAATTTTACAGGCAACAAGACTGAGGCCCTAAGAGTTGGTAACTTTCCAAAAGTCACAGACTGCTGGAGGTGAGACCTCGATCTTAACACCAACGTGTTTTACTCCAGTTTCTTCGCCCTGAAACACTGACACACACTCACACACCCTTCTGTCTTCCTGCCCTGGTGGTCTGATACTAGGAGAGGGCTTGAAACCAAAACACAATGTTCTCTTTGTGTTATTAGCCATTATCACCCCTAACGAGCTAAAGCAGTGTTTTCCCAAGAAAGCCTGGGGTAGAACTCTTGGAGAGCTGAAGTGTCCAGTGCCCAGCCTGGTATTTCACAGGCCACTTGTGCATGTCTAATTGTGTTTTCTGTGTCAAAAGGGCAGGCTGTGCTCGTCAGAAGCTCATTAGGACCCCAGCCAGGGGGTTGTTTTTGATTTCAGGGCTGAGTGAGGAAAGTGCAGGGCAAGGATTTCAACTCCAAATGGGCCTCCTGGTGAGCAGTGAATCAGATGTCCAGGTGAGCACCCACTGTCCTTCCCCTTCTTTGTTTTCCCTAAACCTCTGTATATTTTATCCTGCAGACAGAAGCCAAAGGAAATATATAGCTAGCTGTGGGCATGGGGAGCAGATTTTTCTGGGCCTTCTAGTCCCTTTCTGTGGGGGAGATTAAGCTAAACCAAAGCAAAGAATCTCTTCACCTCCCAGGACTTGGCAATGCCAGCCAAGAAGCTCTGTGTCAAGCTCCTGTGTGAGATGCTTGTGCATTCCTATCATAGCCCTTATAATCAAGCTCAACAAATTCCCACTCTGGCCCCCTAGAGCAGAAGAAATCCTAGTACTTAGCTTGCAATTCTGGCATCCTACCAGCAGGTGGACCCCTGCACTTTGGACAAGGCTAAAATAGCAAAGCTTCTACCTTAAGCCCAATTAAAAGTCAGTAAGATTAATCTTTCCCCATCATGTTTCGTATCATACTGAACACTGTACATAAAGCAGCACCAAAACAGTGTGGCATTTAGAAATACTTGGCTAATTTTAAAAAATTAATTTAATTTTTGATTGTGGTAAATTTACATAACATAAAATTTATCATTTTAACCATTTTATGTGTATAGTTTAATGTCATTAAATATACTCACATTGTTATGTTGGCATCACCATCATCCATCTCCAGAATGTTTTTCATCTTGCAAAACTGAGATTCTATCGCATCAAACACTAACTCCCCATTTTCTCCTCCAAGCCTCTGACAACCACCATTCTACTTTCTGTCTCTATGAATTTGACTACTCTAAGGACTTCATATAAGTGGAATCACACACTATTTGTTCTTTTGTGATGACTTATTTCACTTAGCATAATATCTTCAATACTCACCCATGTGTCACAATGTCCTTTCTTTTAAAGACCAAATAATATTCCATTGTATGGCTATACCATTTTTTATCCTTTCATTCATTGATGGACATAGGTTGCTTCCACATTTTGGCTATTGTGAATAATGCTCACAATAATGCTGCTATGAACATGAGTGTACAAATATCTGTTTGTGTTCCTACTTTAAATTCTTTTGGGTTCTCGAACCTAGTTCCAATGTGGGAGGAACGGTTTCCCCACGCCAACAGGCAATTCTTTGTCACCAGCTGGTGTCCCACCATTCAACTCAGTTCTGACATTGTCTACTCAGACAGTGTCAGATCCTACAGGTGAAGGCTCAGTCCTACAAGACTGTTCCCCCCGACCCTATCCTACCCCATCCCACCCTGTCCTTCATACTTTAATCAAGTCTAGGTTGTCACCTGGTCTTCTGACCCACAGGCTACAGATTGGAAATTCCTACAATTCCATCCTTGGGTTCAATTAATTTTCTAGAGTGGCTCATGAACTCAGAAAAACATTTTACTTACTAAATGACTGGTTTATTTTCACAGGCTATAACTCAAGAACAGTTAGATGGAAGAGATGCATAGGGCATGGTATGTGGGCGTAGAGCTTACATGCTCTCTCTGGGCACATCACTCTTCTCAAATCTCCACATGTTCATCAACTGGGAAACTCTCTGAGCCCCATCCTGTGGGGTTTTTATGGAGGCTTTGTTACCTAGGCATAATTGTTACCTAGGCCTCTCTCCCCTCCCTGGAGGTCAAGGAATGGGGCTGAAAATAAACAAAATGAAGGATTAAAATCACATGATCATATCAATAGATGCAAAAAAAGCATTTGGCAAAATCCAGCATCCATTTATGATAAAAACTCTCAGCAAAGTGGGAATAGAGAGAACAAACCTCTGTATAAAGGCCATATAAAACCTCTATATAAAGGCTATATAAAAAACTCACAGCTAACATCATACTCAATGGTAAGAAGCTAAAAGTATTTTCCTTAAGATCAGAAACAAGACAAGGATGTACACTTTTACCAGTTTTATTCAACATAGTATTGGAAGTACTAGCCACAGAAGTCAGACAAGAAAAAGACATAAAAGCCATCCAAACTGGGAAGGAAGAAGTAAAACCGTCATTATTTACAAATGACATGATACTATATGTAGACAACATTAAAGATTCCACTAAAAAATTAGAACTGATAAGTGAATTCAGTAAAGTAGCAGGCTATAAAATTAATATTCAGAAATTGATTGCCTTTTTATACATCAATAACAAACTATCAGAAAGAGAAATTAAGAAAATAATCCAGGCGGTGGACACACAATGCAATATATATATGCCTTACTGTTGAACTGTATACTTGAAACTTACTGAATTTCATTACTGATGTCATCATAATTTAAAAAAAATTAAAATAAATAAAAATTTAAATAAAGAAAATTCCATTTACAATTCCATTAAAGAAAAAAATACCTAGGAATAAATTTAACCAAAGAGATAAAAAGACTTGTTCTCAGAAAATTATAAGACACTGAAGAAAGAAATTGAAGAAAATACAAATAAGTGAAAGCATATGCCATGCTCATGGATAGGAAGAATTAATATCACTAAAATGTCCACAGTACCCAAAACAATCTATGGATTCAATGCAATCCCTATCAAGAACCAATGGCATTTTTCACAGAACTATAACAAATAATTCTAAAGTTTATATGGAACCACAAAATACACACACACACACACACACACACACACACACACACCCACCCAAATAGCCACAGTAATCTTGAAAAAGAAGAACGAAGTTGGAGGTATTATGCTACCTGATATCAAACTATACTACAGAGCTGTAGTAATCAAAACCATGCAGTACTGGCATGAAAACAGATACACAGATCAATGGAGTAGAATAGAGAGCCCAGAATTAAACCCATACGTATATGGTAAATCAATCTATGACAAAGGCAGCAAGAATATACAATGGAGTAAAGACCGTCTCTTCAATAAATGGTATTGGGGAAACTGGATAGACACATGTGAAAAATGAAACTAGACCACTTTCTTATAACATATGCAAAAATAAACTCAAAATGGATTAAAGACCTAAATGTAAGACTTGAATATAAAACCCCTGAAGAAAACATAGGCAGTCAACTCTTTGACATTGCTCTTAGTAATTTTTTTTTTATGTCTCCTCAGGAAAGAGAAACAAAATTAAAAATAAGTACATGGGACTACATTAAACTAAAAAGATTTTGCACATCAAAGGAAATCATTAACAAAACAAAAAGACGACCTACAAAATGGGAGAAGATATTTGCCTATGATACATCTGAGAAGTTGTTACTATCCAAAATTTATAAAGAACTCATACAACTCAACAACAAAAACCAAACAATCCAATTAAAAAATGGGCAGAAGACCTGAATAGGTATTTCTCCAAAGAAGACACGCAGATAATTACTAGACATATGGAAAGATGCTCCACGTCACTAATTATCAGAGAAATGTAAATTAAAACCACGATGAGATGTCAACTCACACTTGTCAGAATGGCTATCATCAACAAATCAACAAACAACAAGTGTTGGTGAGGATGTGGAGAAAAGGAAACCCTCGTGCACCATTGGTGGGATTACAAGTTGATGAAGCCACTATGGAAAACAATATGAAATTTCGTCAAAAAATAAAAATAGAACTATCATATTTATATTTATCCAAAGAAATTCAAAATGCTAATTCAAAAAAGTTTATGTATGCTTTTGTTCACTACAGCATTATTTACAATAGCCAACATATGGAAGTAACGTAAGTGTCCATCAACAGATGATTGGATAAAGAAGACATGGTACATATATACAATGAAATATTACTTGACCATAAAAAATGAAATCTTATGATTGCAACAGCGTGGATGGACCTGGAGGGTATTATGCCAAGTAAAATAAGTCAGACAGAGAAAGACAAATACCATATGATTTCACTTATATGTGGCATTAAAAAAGCAATATAAATGGACAAACAAAAGAGAAACAAACTCACAGATACAGAGAACAAACTGATAGTTGCCAGATGGCAGGGGAGTGGGGGGATGGGTGAAAAGGTGAAGGGATTAAGTACAAATTGGCAGTCACAAATTAATCGCAGGGCTGTGAAGTACAGCATAGGGATATATAGTCAATAACATTGTAATAACTATGTATGGTGTCAGGTGGGTACTAGACTTATTGGGGGGAATCACTTGGTAAATTATATAAATGTCTAACAACTATGCTGTATACCCGAAACTAATATAATATTGAGTGTCAACCGTAATTGGAAAATTAAAAAAAAAAAAAAGAGTGAGACTGTAAGTTCTAACCCTCAAATTACATGGTTAGTTTCTCTGATAACCAGCCCCCATCCTTAGGTGGGGTCCAAGAGTTGCCTCCTTAATGTAACAAAAGACATCTTTGTCTCTCTTAGGAAATTTCAAGAGTTTTAGAAGATCTGTGCTAGAAATAGTTGAAGACCAATTATGTATTTCTTATTATGAATCCCAGTATCACAGGTATATACCCAGGGGTGGGATTACTGGATATATGGTAATTCTATTTTTAATTTTTGGAGGAACCAGCATATTATCTCCAGCTAAATTTAACATCAGCTCTACAACCATTTATTGAGCATCTGCTATGTGCCAGTTGAGACCAGGATTGGGTTGGGGGGAGGGAGTGAGGGAGCCTCCAAGATGCTCACAATGTAGACAGAAAAAACTGTAGATATGTGGGTTAAATGAAGGCATGTGAAAACTAGCAACCACACTCTCTCCTACAACTGTAATAAAAGCAGAGCCCTACAGGGCCAGGCTTAGCTGAGAGACTCCCATAGAGATGGATGGCCAACTACTAGAAGTGATTCAAAAAGGAATTCCTTTATTAACGTGGGTCTGAGCCTGATTTCCTCTGGGCCCCAAGTGGATTACCTCCCAGTCTTTCAGAGAGAGAGAAGAGCATGCCTGATGAGAATGGGTGGCCCTCTACAGCCCATCCTTAGGTGGGGTCCACACCAGCTGCGTGGGAGGGCAGAGAGAATCAAGACCTGAAACAGAATGCCTGAGACAGACTCTGGAAGTAGCTGACAGGGTGATTCCAGGAGGATGCTGCTGGATCAGACCAGCTGTGGGAGGGAGAGGGAATGGCAGCTTTGAATGATGCTGGGGACAGCGCACTGCTGACAAACACTAAGCCATGTTAGGCTCTGTCCTAACCACTCTAGACACCTTAGCTTACCTGTGTGATGGGACACAGAGGGACAGAATGGTGTTGAAAGCTTGCCTGAAATGTGGCAATGAAGTTTTCTGCCCTCCACATCCAGGAGAACATTTTACTAGATCCTAGGCCAAGGCCACAGGGTGAAGTGGGCTCATACAAAGAGTAATTACTAAAATGAGCCAGACAGAGACCAGGAATCAAGTGTTCACTGACCCTCTGAAACTCAAGAGGGACAGAGTCATGCCATCTCTCAAGTGATCTTGAAGGAGAGAAGACTGACTTCTTAACCTAATTCCTAGTTATCCAGACTCCAGACCACCAATCTCCAAAAACCAGAAAGTCCATAAGCTGTGCCATCCTGGCTGGTGGGGACTCCTCATGACCAGAGTCAGGTCCCACCCCAAATTCTGGATGTGTCTTCTGCATCATCAAAAAATAAAAATAAAAATAAAATGACCTCCGATTTGGTTTTAGTGATTATTGTATTTTATTATATTTTAATATTTTGCATTTTGGCAACTTATAATATGGCATATAAGTTGATACTATGCACACCCAAATATGTTATCACCATAGTGCCTCATGTTCTGATTCTTATGAATGAAGGAGGGCAGCTTGGGGGTAGAACCTAAGAAGTTACAAGAACTTTAGCCAAATGAAAAATGAGCCACCGCCAAGTGAAGAATCCATCCATCCATATCTTTATTTCATGGTTTTGTGGACAGTGTCATTTGCAGCTGAGACAGACACAGAGCCTGGACTGCCTCATATATCACCTCAAAGGGGAGAGGCACTATTGGATATGGTAAAGACTTGGTCACCACTTGTGCCTTTGGAGGCCAAGGCAGTGTGACTTTGGTGCTCAGCAGCACCCTTGGCAGAGGGGTGGTGGGGTGGTAGGGGAATGGGTTCGTCCTCCAGCCTGGCAGCTGCCTCTGATACAGCCATGAAAGGTGACTCACTCACACACCAATTGAAGACTCTGGTACCTCCCAGAAGCAGTACACACAGCCTGGCCTCTCCCATCCTCAGGCGGAGTACTTAGGAGACAGCCCTTCACAGGCAAACCCTTTCCTCTGAGTGTGTTGGGCAGGGTGACTCATTCTTCTTGATTCAGGTTAACCCAAACACACATAGGCACAGGGTTCCTGAGGGAAATAAGCATAAGAAAGAAGAATGGGGGAAGGACTGTGTGGCATTGATTCCCATTGTCATGAGAAGAAACTAAGCCCTAGGGGGTGGGAGCAGAAGGTAGCATCTTAGTGTTAAGTTGCTTTCACACACAGAATTCAGATTTCCCAGGGAGGCTCTCCAGTCAGAATCCTTGTCTGCTGTATCTGGACAATGGCTTTGAGGTTGTCCATCCATCCAACAGCCACAAATGATAACTGAGCCCTTATTGTGTCCAGATGCTGTGCTTGGTGCAGTGGAGGATATGGAGGTGCTTGGAAATGGGACCTCCCTCAGCAAGCCTACAGTTTAATAAGGGAGATAAAACTATTATAAAGGTGAAAAATTATCAATATCTAAAGAGAGGTGCCTACTGAGTGTAACACACTATGGCCATCTTCCCAGGTATTCTTTTTTTCCTCCTGAGAGAATTTTGATCTCTTTCAGGAATAGTGTGTTTCTAGGTTTTGGAGAAGGCAGTCCCTGTCTTGGGGTGAGCATGTGGCCCAGTTCTGTGTGATGGAAATGTGCCAGAGGGTTTCTGAGAAAGACCTACAGTGGCCATCTTTGCCTCCTGGCTTTGAAGGTGGTATGATGACTAGAGCTACAGCAACTACCTTGTAACACAGAGGCAAAAATCTTAAAGACCAATAGGCAATGCAATAAAGATGTGGAAGAGAAGAAAGGAAAGATTTGCCTACGTCTTTAATGACTCCATTGAGTAGACGAATCAATGCCTATAGCTCTAACCTCCCAACTTCTCAATGTATGAGAAAAATAACCTCCAGACATCATAAGACCATCGTTGAATGAGTTTCCTGTTACTTGCAGCCAAAAGCTTTTTGGACTGGTACATTTGGATATGGGAGAGTATGGAAGAAAGAGAAATTATTTCAGTTGAATAGATTAAGAACAGGCATGTAACTTAAGCCTTAATAATATGATTTATATGTGGGAGCTGGAGGAAGGGCATTCTGAAGGAAAGGCCATCTACGCAACAACAATAATAATAGCATCATTTATTTATTACCTACTATGGTCCAGGCAGTGTTCTAAAGCCTCTTCACATACATTATCTCATTTAATCCTTGCAACAGACCAATGAGAGAGGTAGTATCATCATATGCATTTTGCCAAGAGGAAATAGCTTCAGAGAATGTAATAACTTTCCTTGTAAGTGGAAGAGATGAGTTTCAAACTCCAACCTATTTGACTCCAGAGCTTTTGTTCTTAAATACTCATATGTTTATCTTAATCCCGCAAATAAAGTGATATCTAACCCAAGAGTTGAAGGATGAACAGGGGTTGCATGGGTAAAAGTTTAAGGGAAAGGAGGGGTTGAGGAGGGGGAGGTACTTGTGATAGAGGGAGCATAGGCAACAGGTGGGTCAAGAGAAAGCACTGGAAACAATGCGTGCACACAGTTGTTCACTACAGCTCTGTTTGCAAGAACAGAAGAGTGGTTATAACCTCCATGTCCATCGACAGGAGATTGTTAAGTACACTGCGGCCCATCCACAAAATGGAATAGGAGATTGGTTAAGTACACTGCTGCATGTCTGCACAATGGAATGTTATGCCGCTGTATTAAAGAATGAAGATGTCACAATGTAATGATCAGAAAAGCCCTCAGAACACAGTGCGTGAAAGTCATAGTGCAGAGGAGAGTGTTGTTATGTTACTTTTCATGTAAAAAAGTTGACAGGGAATGGGTGTCTGTTTCTATGTGCTTGGTATATGCCTAAAAATTCTGGAGGAGAAACAAGAAACTGAAACAGTGATTACCTCTATGTGTAGAGAACAAGAGAGAGAATGAATGTTACCTATTGGAAAAGAATAATAAACAAAGGTTAGAGGGAGAAAGCCACAGGTGGTTGGGGAGACAGCCCTGAATCAGTCAGGGGAACTGAGAAGCAGGAAGTGGGGTGGGACATTTGCTGGAAGGGACATGAGTGGGAAGATGAAGACTTTGACCTTTATTCTGCAAGTGGTGGGGAACCCGGATGCTTTTTTTTCTTTTTAACTTTTTAAAAAAATTTTTTAAGGCAAAATGACTAGATCTAGGCTCACTCCCCTCCCCCGCCCCCCACCAGTTTTCTTCTGTATTGCTCCTTCATAGATGGTGCTGGGCACTGGCTCCTGCATGCCACCTGAAGGTGTGTGATGTCTGGCTGTCATCTCCCTTTTCACAGTGCTGAGAAAAGCCCTCCAGAATGCAGTGAGTGAAAGTCAAAGTGCAGAGCAGAGAGCTGTTATGCTACTTTTCATGTAAAAAAAGTTGACAGGGAACAGGTGACTGTCAGTGCTTTCCCATATTGCCAGCACTGGAGTTTGAGGTAGAAGAGAGCCACAAGCTGACTTCAATTTTGGAGGTTCCCTGTGGCTACAGTGTGGAGAACTCAGACTGGACCTCATCCTCAGGATTTTAAGGAGAGGGCGGGAGAGACCATTTTAGGTCTGGCCTGCGGTAGTGGCTGTGGGGCAGAGACAAGAGGAAATCTTTGCAATATTAAAGAGAGGGAATTGATGTCATTTAGCCAGTGATAGGCTGAGCAGCCAAGGGAGGACTGTGGCTCGACCAGCAAGGTTACTGACTGCCAGCCCTTTTTGCGGTCACTGAGATGGAAAATGTGAGGAGGATGAGGGTTGAGAGGCAGATGGTGAGTTCTGCTTTGGGCAGTGGAATTTGAGAACCTAAGATAAGGTCAAGAGAGGTATTTAGTGGTAGCTGGCTAGCCAGAGCTGACCTCAGAAAAGAGACTTAGGATGAAGGTGCAGATCTGAGAGGCCTTGAAGTGAGTGAGGGTTCTTAAGGGGATCAAAGAAGCAGAAAGAGGGGGGCCCAAGTCTGTGAGTCACTCTAATAACCCGCCGGCCCTTGACAGAGCCACCTGACAGGGGATCCTTCCACAAATGGACAGATTGTAGTCTTGGATAGGGCAAGCGACTTAAAGTGTAGGGAGTTGAATAATAAAGGGAAGGACTCTGCTTCCTAAATCGCAGATCTGATTAAAATCCTTCTACATGGATTGATACAACCACTCAGGAGAACTGGCAGTATGGATGGCACTTGGACGTATGTCTGCCTAGGAACTGGCGGTTCTACTCCCAGGTAGACACCTGCAGACACATGTGCGGACACCGAGAACCCAGGAAAGGTTATAACAGCTCTGTTAATAACAGCCCCATACTGGAAACAGCCCAGATTAGCCATCAACGGTAAATGAGTAACTAACTGCTCTGCATCATTCAGAGGAATACCACTCAGCAGTGAGAGTGGACAAACTACAATTATTCTACACTGTACAGCTGAACATTATTGATATAATAATGTTGACTGAAGGAAGCAAGACAAAAGGGAACATACTGAAACATTCCATTTATAGGAAATTTAAGAACAGGCAAAATCACTTCTGGAGTTAGAGGTCAGATCATGGTGACTTCTGGGAGGAGGCCAAGGGGATCCTGGGGGACTAGTGATGATTTAGGTCTTGACCCGGGTGCTGGCAGCACCGGCATACCAAGCGTAAGGACACTTCTCAAGTGGTGTGCTCCTCTGCATGCTTGTCAGACTTCAGTAAAGCCTACTAAAGAAATATCAGAACTGGGAGGCACACAATGACCTCACTACAGCAAACCGTTTGCCTCCACCATGAAGAGCAGGGCACTAGGGTCTGAGTTCAGGTCCTGTTCTGCCACTCTGCTGTCAGCAAGCCTTGGACAAGTTACATCATGTCTCCGACCTGCTTCTTCTTCTGATAAATATGCCTTCCTATAGGGCTGTTGTGGGAATTAAAGGAGTTCAAACATGTCATCAAAATCTTGTCAGCTCAATCTTTAACACAGAGCCAGAATCTGAGCATAGCTCACCTCTGCCACGCTGATCCAAGCCACTGTCATCATTCCCTGCACCATCACTGGTCTCCTAGCTTCCACCTTTGCCCCCATAGACCACGCTGCTCACAGCAGCCAGAGGGATCAGATTATACTCCTGCTCTGCTCAGAATCCCCCTGTGACTTCCTGGGTCCTCTGGAGCAAAGCTAAAATCTTTGCAGTCCCCAAAAGGCCCTTCCTGGCCTGGATTACTATTTCCTCTCCATCTCCTCCTACTGTTCCTTTCTGTCTTGTCACATTAGCCATAT
>NW_006433941.1:5486314-5508135 GCF_000325575.1 Pteropus alecto
GCCTGAAACGTTGCTTCTCCAAATATTTGGCGGTTCCACTCTCTCCTTGTCTTTGATTAAATGTCACCTTCTCCGTGAGCTCTTCAAAGTGGAACTACCATTATCCCAATACTCACTGTTCCCCTATCTGGCTTTGATTTTCTCTATGACTCTTACTGAGGCAGGATAGATAGCCCAGGAATATTCACTCCAGGATATGACTCTGAAATTTTTTCTTTTCTTCAGACTTCCCCCTGTTTTAGCCCCAGTAAAGGGAGATAAGCCAAAACCTGTCTTTTCCATCTCAGATGCCATCTTTGGCTAAGGCATGACTTTCGGCTAATTATAATATCATTACAATCTCATCCGCATTGCAAATACTACGGCTCCCACAATGTACTTGATACCATGACAGTTCCAGAAACACCGTATAAAGAAGAAAGAGCAGGAAACTGAGCTCCCTGCCTACTGGGAGGAGACAAGGCCACGATGTTTCCAAGCCCTACCTCCAAGAAGAACAAAAGCCCAGAACTGAGACATCCTCACACCACAGTGTCTCTCTCTCTCTTTTTCCCCCACATTCCCCTCTCGGATGTATATTTTTGCTTTAATAAATCTTGTGTTTTCCTGCTTGCTGTTCATCTTGCCCTTAAATTCTTTCTCATGACATAAGATTAAAACCTCATCACCAGAGCTCTGAGCTCTCTGGCAGTGTTACAACCAACTGCCACCACAGATATTTTACTTACTTAGCTGTTTATTGTGTGCTCCTTCCCTCTAGAACAATAGCTCACATGGCCAGGATTTGGACTTTTCTTCATCAGCATCTGGAACCGAACTCGGCATACAGTAGGTGTCTTGGTCGGGGTCCACTCTGATTATTCAGGGTCTGTGCCACATCAGTTATTAAGTATTTGAATATCACTTCTGGTTGAGAAACCTCTGATTGGGTTTGCAGAGCAGAGAGGAACCAGCATAGTGATTGAACATTTGGGATTAGAAGCAGAGAGGGTCTCTTGGCCACTTAAATATCTTCTTATTTAGTTGCCACAAGGCTTCAAATTCCACCGAAGCTCCCATTCTTGGGGTTCAACCTATCACCTGTGCTTCTCTCTTCAAATGGAAACATTCCAGTGCCAGCATGCAAGCCCCTAACATGTGGTGTAAAGCTGCTCCTATTAGCCCCTCTAATGCTGTATAACAAACCACCCCAAACTCTGTGACTTCATGGGTTGGACTGCTCATCAGCCGAGTGTGGAGGGGCAGCTCTGGTCCCAGATGGCTCACACACAGGTCTGTCTGTAGGCTGATGAAGGCAGTCTTCTTCACAAACCTCATCTTCCAGCAGGCTAGCTGGGCATTTCCTCATGACAGTCTCAGGGGTTTGAGAATGGGGGAAACTGAGAGCCTGAGAACTGGGCTACAAATTAACACACTGTCACTTCTGCTGCCCCCTATCTGCCACAAACAAGCTGAACCAGACTGGCGGGGATATACACATCATCTTGTGAGGGGAGGAGCTGCAAAGTCACCTTCAAAGAATGTGGATACAGGAGAAATGGAGAATTGGGTCCAATTTTTAGTATCAATCTTTTACACTGCTTCCAATCTTCCTTTTAAACTGAGGATAAGGCAGAGGAAATAATAAGTAAGTAAATATGTATATAGATCCTGTAATTAAGAGCCAGTTTCTGAGTCCATTTTCTTTCTTTTTTGGTGCTTTGAGCTACCAGATTTGAACTCCGGCTACCCTGCTGGAGAGACCATGTGGAGAGACCTAGTTGAACCCAGCCTCCCAGCCACTTCCTCCAGGCTACAAGGTGTGTGAGAGAAGCTCTCCTGGACCCTCCAGACCACACCAGTGGCCAGTTAAATGCTGTTGAATGACCCACTCCACATGCAAACAAAGATCATCCAATGGGGAGCCCTACCCAAATTCCTGACTCAAAACTGTGAGATCTAATCAAATGCTAACAGTTTGAAGCCTCTGCCTTTTGGGAGATAATAAATGCCTAGAGCAGGAATTGGACCAAGCTTGCCTAATGCCAAGACATCAGACCACAAAGAATCTGACCCCCTAAGAGCCGAGAGACTCAGTTTAACAGCAAGAGAGATGGCTTTCCAAAGGAAGCTTTGTGACAGCCACATCTTTTAAAAATGAGAACACCAGTGGAAATGCTGGAACTAATCTCCAATGGCCAGGGCTGCTCTTACTCCTCTGGGTGCACCCCTGAGTCTTCCTGTTCACGTGCATGATGTCAGATATTCCTGACACCAACCGCCACCCTGCCCAACAGCCTACCTTCTTTTGCTCACCTCAGATTGGACTGTAGAGCACATTGCAATAAAGCTCCATGGGTTTCCTGCCTATCAAAGACTTCAGTTTTCTACTCAAGGCTTGTTATCCAAGTCTTCCCCCAAGATGTCATTAATAGCATGAATGGCTCATGTGGAGCCAAAAGTGAAGGTGAGGAGGTGGCAGGGTCACACTTGCAGTTACTAATTACTGGTCTTTTGTCCTTGTCCCTTTGTGTCCAAATTGCATCTATGGGTTACAACTCATTTCTTTTTATGTTCAAAGAAAATGCAAACACAAAACACAATAGGAAGTGTGCCATGACTCAGGTTGCCTGTTCTCCCGGCCTATCTATTGACAGTATGAATGCCAGGGAGCCTTTGTGCAAGATCCAGAGCTTTTGTTTGAAGCCAAATGGTGGTAGAGCCACACTGTGACCTCTCCATGTGGTTTGTGCTCCTCAAGTTTACAAAGTGTTCTTGTATTCTCTCTCTTCACAGCCTCACTGTGACTCAGCACTGTCCTTATTTTAACCAGAGCTGTTTTCAGACCACTGACACCTGAAAAACCGTCCCAGACAAGCTTTCCCATTAGGATTTCCCATGGACCTATGGCTACTGGCCTCACCTGCAGGTGAATTCAGTTTGTTTTGCAAAGTGTTTTTTAAAAAAGATTAGTCACCATCTTTTTAAAAAATTTTTTTAAAGATGGAATCCATCTAAAAATCTGGATTTCACTTAAAAACTGTGGTAGACACTGATGGTTACCTACCCAGTATCTGTTTCCCCTGTTTCTTTGGTTATAAATCCTAATTTAGATAGGGAAGTGCCCAGCTAAAAGACTGTATTTCCTATCCATCATTGTGGCAAGGTGAGACCATGTGACTCAGTTCTAGCCCATAAGATGGAGGTGGAAGTGAATGGTGCCCCTCTTTTATACTTCCCTCCTTTCTTCTTCAAGCTTTCCGGAACAAGGATGAGTGGATGGTTTTCCAGCAGCCATCTTGAACTATGAATTGACCTTGAGAATAGAAGCCACATGATGGGATGGTATAGGAGAAAGAAGGAGCCTGTGTCTCCTTGGTGACTCTAAGAAGCCCTAGACTATCTGCCTCCTGACTTCTTTTACATGAAATAAAAATAAACTTTTTTCTTATTTAAGCCACTGTAATTGTGAGGTTTCTGTTGTAGGTAGCTAACCTAATCCAGAGGCGCTGCTTCTCTTGAAAAATTAAAATATGTAGTAATCTGGGTATATACTGTTAAAAAATAAACTCAACTGAGTAAATGTGAAGATCTAATTGGTTTTATTAAGTGATTCATGAATTTGCAGTATCCCATCTAGCAACTAGAAGGATGCTCTGAAAAGCTGTGCAAAATGGAAGGTTTTTATAGGAAGAAAGGTGGGGCAAGGGACGATTAACAAATGAAAGAAAGGATTATTTTTGGACCCAGATATCTTTTCCTTGGGAGAAAAGAATGGGAAAGGTTTTATCAGGTAAATTACCTCTTCTTTCTTTGGGTGATGGGTAGGGCCACATGACAGATTACTTTACTGGTTCCTGACCAGAAAATTCCAGACTGGTCAATTAAGGTTATGTTTCTGAGAGACCTTGAAACTGCAATTAGATCAGATATTGAATCTAGGTTTGGTATCATGGGATTTTAGTGCCGAGTGATGGCATTTTGGACCTGTGGTTTTTCTCTGTAACAATGCTCTTTCTTTCAATATTGCTTTATTGAGATATAATTCATATACCATACAATTCACCCATTTATAGTGTCAGGGATGAGGAAACTTTTCCCTTTCCCTCTTAGTTCTTCTAGCTGGCCAAATAATTCAAATGGCATGTTGTAGCTTAAAAGGAGAAAATAAAGTTTTAATATGTTGTACGGAGAATTCACATAAGCATGAAAATTCCAAAGAAGGTAAGGCAGAATGAGGGATATATGCCATTCAGAACTGAGGAGAGAAAAGTAAGGCAGTTCACAGGAAGATAAAAAGAATTTAGTAAACAAATGTATATTGGATCCTCTTGAAACAATGGAACACAGAGAGGACTTTGGTCAAATGGGCTTGCTAGGTTCCTCTCTGTCTACTACACCTAGTTCATAAGTAAAATATAGTCATCTGTGATGATAACTCCCTCCCTGGAGCAAGTCCTTTGTCTAATTATTTTGGCAGTAAAGGGGAAGGTTAAGGTTCTTCATGAGCCTCTGGGCCTTGACTGTTTTTAGCCAAAATAATCTGTATGCCAGAGTGGCACATACTGGGGCAGCTCCACAGAGTTGTGCATCCATCACCACTATCTACTTTCAGAACATTTTCATCCCCTACCCCTACACCCAAAGAAACCCTATACCCATTAGAGTAGACAAAAAAGGGGATATGTACAAGTTCAGTGATCAAAAGTAAAATCACAGGGTGATCTGATTATAAATTCCTAACTGTGCAGGTCAGGATAAGTAGTCACACCTCGCACCTATGAATTCTTTAGTAAACGGTTTTTAAGCAAGCCTTGTCCATTTTTTCTTGTGCACCTAGGTTAACACAACTTTGAAATGCCAGAAGCAATTTTCTATTCCAGACCCCTGGAGGCCCTAAGCACCTTTATGGGAGCACGTAATCCTGTTAACTATCCTGTACCTTGCTTTCTCCCACCTTCATGTAATCTTCTTCACATTCCTTCTTTTATTCAAAAATGTGTAAAGGAAATCATTCTCTAGAGCAATTGAGATCTTGCTTCTCGGCAATGTTGTCAGTTTGACTCAAATAAATTTTTTCCAGACCCCTGGAGGCCCTAAGCACCCTCATGGGAGCACGTAATCCTGTTAACTATCCTGTACTTTGCTTTCTCCCACCTTTATGTAATCTTCTTCACATTCCTTCTTTTATTCAAAAATGTGTAAAGGAAATCATTCTCTAGAGCAATTGAGATCTTGCTTCTCGGCAATGTTGTCAGTTTGACTCAAATAAATTTTATAAAAATTCTCTGCAGATTTGGACATTTTTTACTTCAATAGCAGTCATGCCCTCATTCCCCTACTCCAGCCACTGGCACCTACTTTCTGTCTTTATAGATTTGCCTATTCTGGAAATTTCTTATAAATGGAATCATATAGTATGTAGTCCTTTGTGACTGGCTTCTTTTACTCAGCAGAGTGTTTTCAAGGCTCATCCATGTTGTAGCATGTGTCAGGACTTCATTCCTTTTTATGGTTGGATAATATTCCACCTCCTGGGTATACCATATTTTGTTGATCCATTCAAGTGACGGATACTCTTGATGGGCAGCTGCTGGCTGGAGTTGAGTCACAGCTACCCCTGTAGATGGGGTGTAACTCTCCAGTCTTTCCAGCAGTCTTCCCTCACTGAGGCTGAGTGTGGTTGGGCATTTATCATAGCCCTTGCATACCTGTTTTCTTATAGAAGAAAAGTATTTTTTGGTTTCCACGTTCCTAATAAAAATAGGAGAACAAAATGTCAACAGAGACCATATTAAATAAAAACCTTTTTAAGCTGAAAGCATTTCTGAAAGAAAGGGTTTATTGAGCAATATTCTGGACAGGAAAAAAAAACAGATTCTAGGTCATGTGGTCTAAACTACCAGCAGCAGGGCTAGATGGAGAGAACAACATGTCAGCTATCCTGGGACTGACAGGGCTCTTTTATACAATGGGTTTGGAGAAGAAAGATGTAAGTTATTTTGAAAGAATTTACATTGGCTACAGATGGTGAGGAGCGGGAAAAGGTGAAGTGGAAAGAGTTCTGGGACAGGTAAATAGTCTGTGAGGCAGAAGTACTTGATGCTTTTGGATTGGTTGTGGGCAATTGTCTGAATATTTTAGGTAAGCAAGATGGATGAGTGTCTGGTGATTGGCTTTTCTCTCTAGGTAAGAGCTGAAATAGTGGCCTGGAAGTTGATTCAAAATTTCAACATACATTCAAGAATGTGAGCAGTCTTTTGTTGGTTTCAGCCTGTGGCTCTGTTAACTAACTAACTCTCCTTGTCTCCTTCTATCCTATGAGCCTGCTGTAATTTACTTTGGGCCATCTCAGAATTTTTCTCTTGTCAACAGTCACAGCACTTTTTTTTACATCCGGCCTGCTGCGCTCATGAAGTTCCTGCCCAATCTCTGTGGGAATTTCAGTTTTGGCTCCTGGTCTGGTTCAGCTCGTCATTTTAAAAAAGACATGAGGGGCATGCCCAGCTTCCTTTCTGAATACTCTCTAGCTAGCTGATGTTTCTCTTAAAGAGTAGTAAGGAGGGAAGGTGTTTGGGGAGGGAGGTGGCAGAAGTAGAAGGGGACAAGTGTGCATGTTAGAAAAATGGCACTATCCAAGGTCTTCCCTGGAGAAGAAGGGGTGGGGTGACTTTTTCAAGACTTTCTTTATCTATCAGCCAGGAATGAAAAGGGCCAGACCCTCACTCAGGAGCATGTACCCACCACTTCAAACTTGGCTGTTGCAGAGGACCCAGGCTTGGAATCTCAGACCCTACAGAAAATCCCTTTCATGGAAGGGTACATGAAGAATGGGGCTCTCATCCTCTCTGCCTGGGCTTCTTCCCAGTCCCAGGGGTTCCCAATGAGTTGTCCATGATGAAGGCTTGCAGGAGCTCCCAGTTAAGGACAATGTGGTCTGTGCTGTGTGCATGTGGTCTGGCTGTGTGCATGTGTCATCACATAAGGCACCTCAGAGAGAGGTTGCCAAATATTTATTCTGAGACTACGTCCTACAGTCTTGGAAATTTTAAAGGGGTGTTTAAAAATAGCCTTTTCTTGCCTATACTGATAACCATGAGAGGTAGCAATTTTTCTTCATTGGTGATGTAAAAAGTTGGCAGGCTTAAGGCAGTCTACCTAATTTTTAAAAACAATTTTTATTTTTCAATTATAGTTGACATACAATATATTAGTTTCAGGTATACAACATAGCGATTAGACACATATAACTTATGAAGTGATCATCCAGATAAATCTAGTACCCATCTGACACCATACATAGTTATTACAATATTATTGACTATAGTCTTTATGCTATACTTATGTTCCCATGACTATTTTGTAACTACCAACTTGTACTTTTAATCCCTTCCCTTTTATCACCCATCCCCTAACCCCTTCTATCTGGCAACCATCAGTTCGTTCTCTGTATCTATGAGTCTATTTCTGTTTTATTTATTTTTTTAATTCCACATATAAGTTAAATCATATAATATTTATCTTTGTCTGAGCTATTTCATTTAGCATAATACCCGCTAGGTCAATCCATGTTATTGCAGATGGCAAGATTTTATTCTTTTTTACGGATAATATTCCGTTGTAAATATGTACCACTTCTTTTTTTATCTATCCATCTATCAATGGACGCTTAGGTTACTTCTATATCTTGGCTATTGTAAATAATTCTGCAATGAATATATGAATGCACATGTCCCTTCGAAATAGTGTTTTGGGTTTCTTTGGATAAATACTCAGAAGTGGGATTACTGAGTGCTTCTTTGTCTCTTGTTATAGTCATTGTTTTAAAGTCTATTTTGTCTGATATAAGTATTGCTACTCCAGGTTTTTTTTTTTTTTTTAATTTCCGTTTTCGTGAAATATCTTTTCCATCCCTTTACTTTCAGTCTGTTTGTGTATTTCAATCTAAAGTGAGTCTTTTGTAGGCGGCATATGTAAGGGTCTTGTTTTCTTATATATTCAGCCACCCTATCTTTTGACTGGAGCATTTAATCCACTTTCATTTAAAGCAATTGTTGATAGGTAGTTATTGTCATTTTATTACTCTTTAAAAAATTTTTTTTTCCTTCTTCTTAAAGAAGACCCTTTAACATTTCTTGTAATACTGGTTTGGTGGTAATGAACTCCTTCAGCTTTTTCTTGTCCGGGAAGCTCTTTATCTGTCCTTCGATTCTAAATAATAGCAATCTTAGTTGTATATAGGTCCTTACTTTTTCATCACTTCAAATATCTCATGCTAATTCCTTCTGGCCTGCAAAGTTTCTGTTGAGAAATCAGCTGACAGTCTTATGGGAGCTCCTTTGTAGGTAATTGGAGAAGAAGGGGTGGGGTAACATTTTCCAAGACTTTCTTTATCTATCAGCCAGGAATGAAAAGGGCCAGACTTTCACTCAGGAGCGTGTACCCACCCCTTCAAACTTGGCTGTTGCAGAGGACCCATTGCTTTTCTCTTGCTTCTTTTAAGATACTTTCTTTGTCTTTAACCTTTGGTATTTTAATTATGATGTGTCTTGATGTGGACCTCTTTGGGTTCATTTTATTTGAAACTCTCTGTGCTTACTGAGTGTTTATGTCCATTTCTTTTGCCAGGTTAGAAAATTTTTCTGTCATTATTTCTTCAAATAGTTTTTAAATTATTTGCTCTCTTTCTCTTCTCATTTGAATATCTCTATGATGTGAATGTTGGTATGTTTGATGTTCTTCTAGAGGCTCCTTAAACTATCCTCTTTTTTTTTTTTCCAATTATTTTTTTCTTTTTGATGTTATGATTGGGTATTTTCTGCAACCTTATCTTCCAAATTACCGATTCTATTTTCTGCTTCCTCTAATCTACTGTTGATCCCCTCTAATGTATTCATTTCAATTTTTGTGTTCTTAATTTCTGACTTTTAAAAAAAAATATTTCCTATCTCCATTTTTATGTTTTCTATCTCTTTGTTGAAGTTCTCACTGAGATCATTGAGCAAACTTGTATCCAGTGTTTTGAACTCTGCATCTGATAGATTGTCTCCAGTTTGTTTAGTTCTTTTTTTGGAGTTTTGTTCTTTTCTTTCATTTGAGACATGTTTCTTTGTCTCCTCATTTTGGCTGCCTCCCTATGTTTGCTTCTATGTGTTAGGTAGAGCTGCTATGTTTCTCAGTCTTGGCAGAGTGGCCTTATGTAGTAAGTGTCCTGTGAACCTCAGGGGACCAGTCTCCTTGGTCACCTGAGCTTGGTGCTCCAGGTGTGTCTCTTTTATGGATTGTGTATTGAGCCTTAATTGCTGTTGGCATATCAATGGGAGGGATTGACTCTCAGTCTGATTAGCTGTGAAGATTAGCAGTGACTATAGAGGAGGAGCTGTTATGCAGGGGCTGACCCCACAGAGCAGGATTTGCTTTAGCAAAGATCTGGTGCCTGTCGAGTTTTCCCTTTGGGTGCGTTATTTGTGGAGGTGGTTGAGTGGTCCTCTGGTGTGGTCTGAAGCTGGCTGCCAGGTGTGTTGGTTCCGGGGCCTCTTGGGAGGGAAGCTGCTGCCTGTGCACTGTCTAGGGCCACTTGGTATGAGCTACAAAGTGATCTGCAGATGGTCACCACTTGTGCTGGGTTTGGAGGTGCCTGGGAGAGGCTAAGCTGTACAACAAATCTGGCTGCCTCTAGTGCTGGGCTTGGGGCTGCTTATCAAGAGGTATGGAGTATGTTGAAGTCAGATGCTACTTTTTTGGAGGTTGTGAAGCTTTGTGAGAATTTTGGAAAGCCCACAGCATGAGCCAAGATAACTGTTTGTATGGAAAAGCCACTGGAAGCAGGTTGGGTGGGCCTGCAAGTTGCGTGGGACTGGGGTCTCGGGGACTCACCAAGGCAGGGCAGATGGTGTTAGCCAGGTTGTTGGAGATTCAGGTAGGGCACCCACCTGCATGTGCAGGCTGGGTAGGGCTCAATAAGGATTAATGCTTTCTCCTAGCACTTCCGTCTGGGAGAAATCTGCCCTTCTAGCCCTTTCCCTGAAGCCATACAATTCAGTTTATCTTCATATGTCCCTGGAATCTTTTAAGTTGCTGCCCCAGCACTGGAGCTCAGAGTGAGTGAATCCATGTGCAGGCCCTTTAAGAGGAGCGCCTGGAACTCCAGCAGCCCTTCTTCTCACTCAACCACAATCTCCACTGGTTTTCACAGCCAGAAGTTATGGGGACTTCTCTCTCTGGCATTGGAACCCTAGGTTGGGGAGCCTGGTGCGGGGCTGGGACCCCTCGCTCCTCATATGGGACCTCCATCACCAGGATATCTCTCTCAATTTTTAATTGCCCCACATAAGTGTGGGACCAGCCTGTTCCATGTCTCTAACCCTCCTACCAATCTTGATGTGGCTTCTTCTATGTATCCTTAGTTATATGACTTCTGTTCACTAGATTTCAGGTGATTCTCAATGATGGTTGTTCTGTAGTTTAGTTTTAATTTTGATGTGGTCATGGGAGGAAGCAAGCACAGAGTTTACCTACTCCACCATCTTGAGGACAGATAACCCCCAATTTTTAAATTTCTTTGTTTTTATGGTACAAGAAACCCCAAGATGGGGGAAATCACCCTATGCCACAGAGTACTTTAATCTTCTGTCTCATTTTGATCCCCAGAAAAAAAAAGAACTAGAAAAGGCAGGTGTCTTAATCTCCGCTTTACAAGTGAGAAATAGGCTGTTCTCAATTGAATAATTTGCCTAACATATCTGGTAGGCCCTCACCTCCCCACCTTGCTGCCTCAGAAATATCTGTTGCACAGAATAATTGGAAATTATCATTTTCTCAATATCTTCAAGATCTAGGAATGTCTATATCAGTGACAAAATGGCAAATGAGGGGACTTAAATCTAGTCTTGAATCAGTGCTCACATGACTGAGCCCCATCCTCTCTTCTGCCATCCATATTGTCTAGGTGACTAGGATTCAGAAAGGACAAAAGGAGGCAGAGACTGATGCATGTGCCATGGAGATAACACCCTGTGATCTGGTTCACACTGCTTCATTTTGGAACTGTGCCTCAAGCTCTTTTTCTTTATAGCTCATGGCAGAAAAAAAATGAAAATCTTGGTTTAGCTTGAGGTTTGCAAATTAGCATGCATTGTTCCAGAGCATTCAATTCCATGTAAACTCCTGAAACATGGAAGCGGGAAAACCCTCAGGCCCCCAGGGACAACTGTGTCTTACGGTAGAATCATCTTTAATTGACAGCAGTACAGCTTATTCTGCCTTTCTCTAATTCCTGGTTTTTCACAGGCAGATGAACACCAGCACTGAGTCAGTGTCAATGACCACTCACCCACTTTTAAGGCTTTTGGTGAATCGGATTGGGGTGGAGATGAGCAGGCACAAAAAGCTGAGATATTCCTTCTAGTGGGATGTTCCTGGGACAAACCAAGGTGTGTGCATTTCTATCCTTCTTACAAAAGTCCAGAAAATGTACTTAGCTCACCACTTTTTTTTTTGGTAAGTGGTGAAAAGTTCTTACTGTGGATTTCTCTGGCAAGTGACTGTCTGGGTGGGGGTGGAGCGAAATATTAGGTAATTGATTCCTATTGATAGCTTAATGTACAATTGTTTACTTCTTTGTTGTCACTGGCATAGCATAAACCCAAAGTGGGAGAGAGGAAAACAGTCCATTTTGAGCCTATTTTGTGAGAAGCCACCTGGTTGGCAGGGCAGGGTTGGAAAGGAGAGAGAGAAAAGATGATTAGTACTTGGTCCCTGGTTGATTTCGCAGAGCTCATGCAGGAAATATAGCACTCTGGGAAGACCACACACACACAGAAACGACTGAGGAGGAGTTGTTCCTTATAGAGGAATTAAGGAGGAGTTGCCATCATGACCCTGCCTGGAAGGGTGGGAGGAAATTTTCAGGGGGCATTTCAGACAAAAGGAAGAGATTAAACCAGCACAAGCAGCTGAGTTCTACTTGAGAAAAAACAGTGGGAGAGAAGTCAAGAAGAAATAACTTCTTGGGAAACATGAGTGGTGAATAAATTAGGGAAATGCAAATGAAGGCCAGTGAGTGCTACCTTCTTATACCCATTAAATTGGCAAAACATAAGAAATCTGACAATACCGTGGTTTGGCGAAGATTCGGAATAATAGGAATGCTCTCCTACAGTCAGTGGGTGTGTAAATTATTACAGGCACATTGGAAAACAATATAGCCTTGTCTTGTCAAGTGGAATGTTCACATTTCCTATAACCCAGCTACTCCCTGGTGTACACCTGCTTTGGGCAATGTACACAAAAAGGTTCTCGACAACACCACTCATAGTAGCAAAGACTGACAACAACATACGTGTGCACTGGCAGGTGGAGGGGTATATAAATCCAGGTATAGTCGCACCTGGAATCCTATGTAGCAGCGAAAATGGCCAGAACTTCTTTTTCTAAACAGACCCTGGGCTGACTCCCATTGGCAGAAGTTGTGTTCTGGGCCCAACACTACATTAATCATTTTGGGTTCCCAAAGGAAATGGGAGTGCTTTAGAAGACACTGTTGTGCCCTTAGAGCACCCCTCTGCCATAACATTGCAGTTAACAGGTCTTTGTGTTCCCACCCCAACTGCTGTGTCCTCTAGGGCTCCCACCTGGGCTCCTGGAACATTTCCTGTCCTAAAAGAGAGCCCTAGGAGTTTAGGTCCCTGTGCCCCATCCCCAGGGTAGTCTGTGCCAGTGACTTTATGGTGAGGGAAGAGGAAGGCCAGCCTCCTTGCCTCTAGGCAGGACAAACTGGGAGGCGTGACTTGTACCTGGGCACTGCGGCAGGATAAGGCCTGGTAGAGGACTTCTTCTAAAATTTCATCCCTGATTTCCTCTGCTTCCTTCACTCCCTGGCCAGGTTTCTTCCAGGAGCCTTTGAATCTTTGACTCAGCATCTGTTTCTAGGGGAGTCTGACATAAGACAGGTGCTATTTTAGCAAAAGAGAAGTGAACAGAGACTGAACTACAAACATGACAGATAGCAAGAGGAATGGTGATGAGAACTGGATTGTATAAATTTGGATGATTCATCAAACTTTCTGGACTTCAGCTTCTTCGTTTAAAAAATTAAAGATATGACCAGGCAGTTTCCAGAAGAAACAATGATGTGTGGCCAGGAAACACATGAATGATCAAAGAAACAAAAACATTTTTCACATGCCAAATGGCAGGGGTCTGAAAGAGCATTATCCCCAGTGTTGGCAGAGTGTGCAGAGAGGGGACGTCCCCAGTTTACTGATGGAAGTATGAATTCATATTTTGGGAGGGCAGTATCTACAAAAAAACTTTTTTAAAGGTTAAATGGGAAATCCTTTGACCCAGCAATTCTACTTCTATGACTTTATCCTGCAAAAAATGTGTACAAATATGTAAATTCACCACTGTTTGTGACAACTTGTAAACAACTGAAATGTCCTTCAATTGGGGACTGGTTAAAACTGACAGAAAATTCCTTAATAGAATACTAGACAGCTGTAAGAAGAATGTGGACTGGCTCTGAATCTGATGAAGAAACTCGCCCATGATACATGACTAAGTGAAAAAAGCAATTGGTAAAATAACATGTACAGTGAAATCTCATGTTTGTAAAAAGCATTTCTAAACATAAATATTTTAAGTGTGCAAATGCATAGAACAGAGTCCGGAAGAATATATACTGAGCTGTTTAATTATAGTTACTTTTGGGAATGAAGCTGGGAATTTTCTGGGTAGTTTTTTGATTCTTTTATTGTATTTGAATGTTTTTAAGAACATGGATCACTATTGTCATTTTTTATAATTTAGAAATTTAAAATAGGAGTAATTTAGTGCTTCCTAAGAGCTTTACTACAGATTGAGCTATCTAGTCCTGATAAAAGCCCTGTTGAAATAGAAATTGCTGCTGTCTCCTGTTTCACAGATGAGAAAACTGAGATCCAGAGAGTCACAGGAGTCAGGTTGCAGAGCCAAAATCCATCCCCATGGACTGAGCCCGGGTCTGGGCTCTTACCCATGATGCTACCTTATCTCACAAAGGAAAAATGGGGAGCTATCCAACTTTGGTTTTCAGCATGAGAACCCATTTCTTCAAATAAAATACTAATTGGAGCCCAGTCTGTAAAATGGATAAGAGGGGACTTGCTCTGGTAAAGCAGTAAGGCTGAGAGGCCATTCCGTTCTCTCTGACCCCTTCCTATTCACCCTGCTGCCAAGGGGATTCCTAGGATCAGGACCCTAGTTTGAAAGTCTCTGAGCCAGATGCCTTTGAAGGCCCTTCTCTCTCTTTTTTTTTAACATGACAGGATTCTAATAATACTGCTTCCAATATTACTGAAAGGGACTGAAAGGAAAAAATAAAAATGTGTTATTGGGTCATTCAAAACCGAGTGAAGAGTCATAGTGCTGTAAACAAAGAGGAAGTGTCAAATTGCTCCTTATTTAGCCTCAACCATTGCCCCCTATAGAAAACTTTTGCGTGAGAGACATTCTGGGCTTTGTGACTGCTGTTCTGATAAAAAAGCTAGACCGTCATCATCACCAGCCTGGAATAGCACATCCCCTTCCACATATAATTTACTTTTTGTTCGTCTCTCCTCATTAGAACAGTCAGCAATTTCTGCCTGTTTTGCTCACTGCTATGCCTCCTGCAGTGCTGGCACATAGCAGATGCTCAATAAATGCTTGTTTAATGAATGAATTAATGAACGAAGGAACGAACACAAGTTTGATTGTGACCGTCGTGCACGCAGGCACCAACAAAGAGGCCTTAGCCACAGTGGCTTTGAGATTTGAGCAACAAATCAAGATAAATAGCGTTAGATTTTTAACTCATCGAATAAAATAAATATCCATGAGTCTATACCAATATAAATAAATGAGTTTATAAATAAACAGAAACAAGGAAAAATTTTTCCTTCCAGAGAGTTCCACTTGATAAATGTAGAAGGAATGAACATGATAAAAAACTGAAACTTTAAGCAAACATAATCAGTTGGGAGGGTTTATGGGAGAAGCTAGGGCTCACAGAAGTTCTTACATTCTATGTAATTGCAAGAACCCTACACACAAGAACCCTACAGGAAGAACTCTATGTTTATAATAAAGCTCTATGGCTTTAACTTCCTTTTCCCTTCTATAAATACTTTTCCATCTTGGCACACAGGCCAGAGTATGCACATGGCTTGCCATGTCTGCATGTACTGGGTTGCAAATCCCCCCCGCCTTTTTTTTCCTGAATAAGTCCTTTTTGGTGACAAAACACCAAAAAGGTGTTTTATTTTTCAGTTGACAGGAGAAACAGCATGTTGCCATGAGAATACTGTAGAAATAATTGCCACAGTCAAGATCCACTCATGGATGCTAAAATTAGTGGGTGAATGTATAAGGAGAAAAAATATTTGCACAGTTGCAAAGTATTCCCCCCCAAATATTTATTAATTAGAAAAGAAAAAATAATAATAACAATGGAGAGACCACCATTTTAAGTGGTTACGTTAATGTCCTCAGCAATGTGACACACTGACATCACATACCTCCTGATACGAGGCACTGAGAAGGACACATCATCACTTCTGTGATAATTTTTCCAATAATGTGTAGCATCAATTTAATCATGAGAAAACATCAGACAAACCCAAACTGAGCAGCACTTTACAAAATACCTGACCAGTACTCTTCAAAAGTGTCAAGGTCATGAAAGATAAGGAAAGACTGAGGAACTTTCATGAGTAGAGAAGACAAGGGAGTGCGAAGGCAATGTGAGCTCTGGAACAGAAAAAGAACTTGGGATAGGGATCAGCAAACCAGTCTGTGGGCTGGATCTGGCCCTTTGCCTGCTCTTGTTAATAAAGTTCTATTGGCACACAGCCAAGCCCATTTATCTATGTATCATTTATGGCTGCTTCTGTGGTATAATAGCAGAGTTGAATGATTACAACAAAGACCATATGGCTGGCAAAGCTGAAAATATTTACTGTCTGGTCCTTTACAGAAAAAGTTTGCTGACTTTTGCATTACAGGAAATACTGGTGAAATTTGAATAAAGTCTGTAGTTTAGTTAATGGTCTTTTAACAATGTTGATTTCTCAGTTTTGTGACGGACCCATTACATTCTAGAAGATATAAATGTTAGGCAAAACTGAATGAAGGGTATATAGAAACTCTGTACTATCTTTGTAGCTCTTCTGTAAATCTAAAATTACTTCAAAATTAAAAAAAAATTTTAATTAAAAACAAACAAACAAACAAACAAACAAACAAAGCCTAGATACTTGGACTAGAGAGATGTGGGGGCAAAGGAAGCCAGGCTCAAAGCTGGCCATGGGGAGCCCCTATGTGTGTTGGAGCATAAGTTCTCTCACCTGCTTGACTTGTATGAAACAGAAACCCACTCCAGATTACTGGGGCAAAGGAGAAGTCATTCAAAGCTGAGGGTGTGAGTGCACCAGAAGCCTGAAACCACGACAGTCACTGCGTGTGAGTGTGTGTGTGTGTGTGTGTGTGCACGCACACGTGCATAGTGTATGTGTATGTGAAATATGTGAGAGTATGTGCATGTATTGCTCTCAATGTCTTTCTCTGTGTGTCTCTGTTTCTCTGTCTTTTTTCTTTCTCTCCTACCTCTCCAGGTTCTCTGTGTACTTCTCTGTCTCCATGTGTGTCTCTTCTGGTCTCTCTCTAGGTTTCTCCTTGTCTCTCACCATGCCCTTTTCCATTTCTCTGGTCTGTGTACCTCTCAGTGCCTTTCCCTGTGTCTCTGTCTCTTCCTACCTTCTTTGTTGCTTCCTCTGTACATCTTGTGTGTCTTGTGTTTCTCCCTGTCCCACTTCCATTCCCTCCCAGTCTATTTCTTCATGTGTCTTGCTGTCTCTGTGACTCTCTTGTCTTGTGAGGTCCCTCATTGCTCTGCCTCCTTCTTGACACTTCCAGCATCCCTGTCTCCACCCACTACCAATGGCACCCAGGATGATGGAGCCACAGAGACGATGCCCAGTTGGCACCACTGGGCCCAACTACACATTCCCCAGAGACAGAATCTAGCTGTCCATCCCAGGCCAGAGTTTAACTCTGGCTCAATCAGCGGTGACTGGGAGCAGGGTTATGGGGCACAGCCTGACCTCTAGGTCCCGCACCTGGAAGGGAGATTATTAAAGCAGAGAATACCCCAGGGATGGCCCAGCTAACAGTGTGGTGTGTAAACAATCAATCCAGCAACAGAGAAAAAGGTCATCTGAGGGCTGAGGGGAGAGGGGAAAACAGATGTTTACTGATCACATTAGTTTCCTACTTGTAACTACTAACTACATGCAGTGGTTTAAGAAAACAAAACTTTATTCTCTTACATTCTGAAAGTCTTGGCCCATCATGAGTTGGCAGGTCTGCATTCTTTCTGGAGGCTCTAGGGGAAGAATCCATTTCATTGCCTTTTCCAGTTTTCAGAGGCTGCTTGCATTCCTTAGCTCATGGCCCCTTCCTCCATCTTCAGAGCCAGCAGTGTAGCATCTTCAACTCTCTCTCTCAGACCTCTGCTTCCATCTCTTTCTCTCACTCTGATCCTTTTGCCTCCCTCTTATAGGGACCTTTGTGATTACATTGGGCCCACCCAGATAATCCAAGATAATTTCCCCATCTCAATATCCTTACCTTAAGCACAACTGCAAAGTCCCCTTGTCCATACATAGTGCCATATGTATACCTCTCAGTGCCTTTCCCTGTGTCTCTGTCTCTTCCTGCCTTCTCTGTTGCTTCCTCTGTACATCTTGTGTCTTATGTTTCTTCCTGTCCCTCTTCCATTCCTTCCCAGTCTGTTCATAGTTTTATGGTTTAGAATGTGGATGTCTTTAAGGGAGTGGGGCCATAGTTCAACCTCCCACACTGACCATCCGCTAAGGTCAGACATTTTGCATACAAGATGCTTGTCCCATCTCTGGCGTCACATGCCCGTTCCAAGAAGGAAGATGAATAAGGAAGGGTAGCACCTCTGTTAGAAGATGAAAACTTTTTTCACAAATCCTTAGCAGGTTTCCATTTGGGTCTCATTGGCCAGAACTCTGTCCATTGGTATTGAATTTTGTCAATGATTTTTTTTTTGCGTCAGTTGAGATGAGCATATGATTTCCCCTCTTCGTTTTATTTATGTGGTGTATTACATTGATTTCCATATTTTGAAACATCCTTGCATCCCAGGGATAAATCCCACTTGCTCATGGTGTATAATTCCTTTAATATGCTGCTGAATTTGTTTTACTAGTGTTTTGTTGAGGATATTTGTATCATTGTTCACAAGGGATTATTCGTCTATAGCTTTCTTTTCATGTAGTGTCTTTGCCTGGTTTTGGAATGAGAATAACGCTGACTTCTTAGAACAAATTAAGAAGTGTTCCCCCTTCTTCAATATTTTGGAAGAGTTTGAGAAGGATTGATTTTCTTTAAATGTTTGGTAAAATTCACCAGTGAAGCAATCTGGTCCAAGGCTTTTCTTTGTTGGGAGATTTTTGATTATTGATTTGATCTCTTTAGTAGTTAAAAATGTATGGCACCAGAATTTGAACCCAAATTCTGGCTCATATACCTCTACTGTCTCTGGTACCCACTTCAAGAGATTTTATAAGTATGCTTACTCTGTGTATGAGTGTGTGCATGCATGCACATATACACACACAACCATAGATAATAAGGTGAAGAGAAGGTATTTTTCTGCCTTGGACAAAACTCCATTAGGCTGTGTGTGACATGAGGGTAGAGACTTTCTTATTCATTGTTTTACTCCCAGTAATTAGCACTCAATAACTATTTGCCCATGAAGAAAGCCAGTTTTCCCAACACTTTATACTAAATTCTACCTCCCTCCCCCATATTTATGGGACCTCTTTTACCATATGTCTTAGTTTAGGTTCTGCTAAAAGCAGAGCCTGCAACGAGGCCCTGGGTGCAGGTAGTTTATTGGACAGAAAGGTGATCCTAGGAAAGGAATTAGGGAAGTGAGACTGTGTTAACGAGTGGGCAAGAGCTGTGAGCAACCAGGGTGCAATCCTGCTGGGGTCACTCTGAGAACTATGTCCCTAGACAGTAGCAAGGCTGGAACATTGATTCACCAGCCTCTAATTCCTAATAATGAGGGTTGCTTCCAGGGGCATTAACTGTCCTGCACTTCAGAGGTGTACTTGTGAGAGTGGGGTGGGGTGAGGGAGTGGTTGTTGAAGAAAATAAGAGAGCCCCTGGTACTTGACTTGGATTTTGGTTATATATTGCTGCAAACAAACCACTAAAATTATAGTGCATTAAATGTTGAGTCATTTTGTTGTTATCTCTTCTGGCTCTAGTGGTTGGTTGGGTTTAGCTGGGTGGTTCTCACTGGAGGTCTCTCCTGTGTTTACAGACAGGTGGTGGCTGGAGCTGGGGATGTCTCAAAGGCTTCCTCACTCACATGTCTGGTGGTTGGTGCTGGGTTTCAGCCAGAACACCTCCTGTGGCCTCTCCATGTAGCTTGGGATTCCTTACAACATGGCAGCTGGGTTCCAATAGTGAGTGTCCCAGGACAGCCAGACAGAGCTTCCTTGTGACTTAGCCTCAGAAGTCACATAGTGTAATTTCTGTCCAGGTCACAGTGCACCCAGATTCAAGAAAGAGAACATAGATTCTCCCTCTATGTGGAATGAGTGTTGAAGATGCATTCTGAGGAGAGCGTATCAAATGGGAAATATTATGTGGCTATTTTGGAAGATACAAACACCATATGCAGGCAGCTGACCACAATGAGTACTAAAGCTGTAGATATCCTCATGTAGATTGAGGATATAAGGGAGGAGGATGGCAACCATCTCTTCTAGTACAAATCATATGGAGTTCTATATGTTTCTGAGTCTCTGGGTGGCTCTACTGCTCAATATATGCAGTATATCTTTGTGCCAACTAATATTTGCTGAATGTGTGAATCAACATGGGTGTGGCTGAGTTATCCCTTTAATGTGAGGAACAGCAGAAGCAGCAGAATTGGGGGTGTTTGTTATGTTCTGGACATTTCTCCAAAACATGAGGGATGGGATACAAATTAGGAATGAGGAGACAAGACAAGGCGAAGCGGGAGAAGAATCCAGACTGAAGAGCAGAAGATCTGAGTTCTAACCTTGGTTCTGAAATGGGCATGTCCTTGACCTTTTTGAGCCTCCCGAACAGACTCAAGACTCAAAACCTCTTCTTAGGTCTAACATCTTGATGCTTCTCTAACGACTGGGGGACATTTGGCCCTAGAAACTGACAAGCTCACAATGGGGTCATGTTAGCCTTTGGGGAATCTTGGTAGTCCCAAAGCATGCATCCTCATTTATAGATGAGGAAACTGAGGCTCCCTTAGTCCCTTGCTGGTTATGTCACCTATATATAGGGCGGGGGGAAAGGAGATGCTCGGACATTCTTCCACATGTCAGACACCATGCTTGGAGACTAATAGATATCAACTGTTCAACCCTCACTAGAGCCCTGTGAGTCCGATACAACATGCCCATTTTACAGATGATGAAATCAAGCATTTGCAAGTTGAAGTAATATTCCCAAAGTCACACAGGAAGAAAAGGTGTAACTGATTTCTAATATCCTTCAGGCTTATTTCATGACAATGTGTCTAAGTTGATTAACTTCCTTGAACTTCCCGCTACATGCAATGCCCTCCCAATTCACTGAAGATCCACTGCCAAGCTGGTTATTTCCCTATGTGCCTACAGAGATCTGGGGTATGAGGCAAAGAGGGCATTTTCTCCCAGAGACAGGTAAGTGCATCCCCTTTGAGTCTTGGGATTTTCCACCAGAACCTGCGACGCAGCTATTTCAGGAAAGGCTTCTACATCAAGACAGCAGGGAGCGGATGTGGCTCTGTTTTGCTTTTTCTCTCTTCTTCCCCAAGATGTGTTTGGCAATAGCATATGAACTCTGTAATCCTGCCTCCAGCCTTACCCTTGCACAGCATGTCCCCATGGACACCAAAGGTCACCAGATGAACAAGGGGTAGGGTTAGCTCTGAGCCGGCTGGACACAAACCTCCCATGACACCATCTGGAGTTACGTCACCTGGACAGACAGGTGCCCCAGACAGCACCAGGCCTCAGAAAATCTGCCTCTGCTTGGGCTCCACTGCATTCTTCAGAGCTGTGGTGCCCCATGGAGGGGGCTGCAGCTCCATACACCCCATTTCTGCCTCCAACAGGCCTCTCTGTTTCCCCTGTGCACTTTATGCTGAAGTTGTTCAAGATTTTGTTTAAAGAAACAGTTCTAGAGGAGGAAGGAATACAAACCACCCAGTCTCCATCCAATTACTCCCTTAGGATAGGAAGCAACCCAGAGAGGGGACAGTGTTGCCTAAGGTCTCCAGGAGGTGGGCTGTGAGTGGGGTGCTCTGCCTGCCGTGGGCATTCTGCCACTCTGCCATGTGCAGAACCACATGAGGACATCCCGCCAAGCTCATCTTATTCCCGTCTGACTTGTCAGAATTGACATTGGTTTAAGGTAATTTGCATTTTGTGTAGTATCTTTCATTGAGAAATGAATCTAGGTTAGGGGAATAGCCAGACAAACATCCAATGTCTGCAGGAGCCCAGAGGCGCGTCCTCTTTCTACCCTACTGCATGACAAGGTCCGGAGATGGGGACAGAGGCTTCAAGGAATGCATCGTCAAGAACGAGGACGTGGCATGTGTTTAGGGATAATTGGTTTCTTAGAAACGATCCTATTAATAGGGAGAATTTAGGTAGCACAAATTCTAGTCAGTGTAAACGCTGTACAAGTGGATTTCCTCAAAATTGGCTCTGAGGAAAACATAGTAAATTCCCCACGTATGGAATCAGCTC